>NC_090447.1:137663892-137966923 GCF_031143425.1 Pleurodeles waltl | reverse complement strand
CAGGTAATCCTATGGATAAACCAAACAGTTCCTTCCAAGCCATATATGCAGCTTACATGTCTTTGAAACTGTTTGAGTTGCAAGTGCAGATGAGGTTACAGAAAAGTCAGCAAGATCGATAAAGTAACCAGAAGCAGTCTCTGCAAACACAGGAACGGGTGCATTACTGGTGGATGGATCCACTTTGGGGTTTCGTAGTAGACGGTGTTGTCTATGTTGAGTTGGAGTACAAGACAGCTGCCACTTGAACAGTTCTTGTCTGTGAAATGGTAACAGAGATCAGCAGAAGTTCATTTTCCGCCCTCCCAATGCTCGAGGAGGCATTTGTAGCATTGTTGTACATGCTGGTATAATCAGAAGTGTTGCTGTTTCTACTTTGACAAGGTATGTCTTGTTAGGTAGTGAGAAGGGACCAGGAAATACCCGAGGCACCTCTGGGTCTATTGTACAGGATAGGCCACAGGATGCAATTTGATGTTGTTGATGGAGACACATCTGTTAGAACCTGGCAGAGGCGGTAAGATGATAATTCTGTTGCCTTGTAATTCTAGGACTGGAACTGGTGCTCTTTAAAATGGGCGGAATTCCTTCTTCACAGCAATCTTCTCATGAACCAGATCCCCAACTTTAGGAATCCAGCCTGTAGAACTTGTTGGTAAATCCCTTATTCCTAAGGTGGCAGCACTGGAGGATGCATTATCATCACAAAATTGCTGAAGCTCCTGTGAGACAGTGAGATGTTCATTTATGTCAAAAGGTGTGTCTGCTGCCACCATAAAAGGGCCATCTAGATCTGGGACATACATAGGTATCCCACAGCGGACCGCCTAAGGAGTGCGTCCTCCCAAGGACCGTCTTGGCAGATTATTTTGGGCCCTCTTCATGTAGGTGATGAAGCAAAAAGCGACTGGAACCTCATACTCTAGCTATTAAGGACTGCTTCAGATCTCGATTCCTCCTCTCTACGACCGGATTACCCTCGGGATGGTCGGGTGAGGAGTAATGGAGTGTGTTAGACCTGACAACCTTAGGGTGGTCACCCCCAACTTTTTTACCTGCCTCCGTCTACTTTTTTGGACACCGTTTTTGCCGGTTTTAGGACTCTGCACACTTTAACACTGCTAACCAGTGCTAATGTGAATATGCTCTCTCCCTTAAAACTTGGTAATATTGGTTGATACCCAATTGGCATATTTGATCTACTTGTAAGTCCCTAGTAAAGTGCATTACATGTGCCCAGGGCCTTTAGATTGAATGCTACTAGCGGGCCTGCAGCACTGGTTGTGCAACCCACATAAGTAGCCCCTTAACCATGTCTCAGGCCTGCCACTACAAGGCCTGTGTGCGCAGTTTCACTATCAGTTTGAATTGGTATTTAAAAGTCCTTGCCAAGCCTTAAACTTCCCTTTTTCTACATATAAGTCACCTGTAAGGTAGGCCCTATATAACCCATACGACAGGGTGCTGTGTAGGTAAAAGGTAGGACATATACGTGTGAGTTTTAAATGTGCTGGTAGTGGAAAACTCCTAAATTTGTTTTCCACCACTGTGAGGCCTGCTCCTTTCATAAGCTAACATTAGGGCTACCCTCATATACTGTTTGAGTTGTAGATTCTGATCAGAAAGGGGTAGACAGGTCATATTTAGTATGGCCAGAATGGTAATTCAAAATCCTTCTGACTGGTGGGTTGGATTTTATATTACTATTTTAGAAATGCCACTTTTAGAAAGTGAGCATTTTTCTGCACTAAAAACCATCTGTGCCTTACACCCTGTCTCCAATCCATGTCTGGGCTGGGCGGGTTGACAGTTCCCTTGTGCATTTCACCCAGACAACCACAAACACAGGATGCTCAGTCACACTTCCACACATCTGCATACTGAATGGGTCTTCCTGGGCTGGAAGTCTGGAGGGGATTGACACTTACATTTCAAAGGCTAGTGGCCTGCCCTCACACAAAGGACTGCCACACCCCCTACTGGGACCCCTAGCTGACAGTCCTGCACTGAAAGGGGACCTTGTGCACTTTAAAACCACTTTTTGAAGCCTTCTCTGCTTCAAGGGCACTTTTGGCTACATAAACTGGGTTCCTGACCCCACCAACTCAGACACTTCCTGGGACAGACACTCTGAACCAGATCCTGCAACATGCCAAGAGGAGCTGCCTGGCTGCCCAAAGGACTCACCTGGACTGCTTTGCTCTGAATGACTTTCTGTTTCCCTGTTGACTTGCTGGCCTCTGGCTCTGCTCAGAAGTACTCTCCAAGGGCTTGAATTGAGCTTGCCTACTGTTCCTGAAGTCTCAGTGCCAAAAAGACTTCATCTCTTTAAAGGAACTACTTGTGCGGTGAAAATTGATGCACAGCCTCCTAGAATCGAAGCGCAACCTGCCTAGCAGTGAAAGAATCACTGCATCGCCGTCCCAGAACAACGCAGCCCGGCTCCCTGAGTGATATCGATGCATCGCCAGCATTGCGACCGGAACTTTGACACACAGCCCACCAGATCGCCAAGCCGGAATGACAGTGCAACATCCTGCCTGAAGAATCAGCACAGCACCTGCTGTGCGACAGAAACTCAGACACATTGCCCACCAGATTGATGCAGCACCTGTGACTTTGTCCTGCTGCCAGGATTTCCCAGCATCGTCCCTGGGCATCAAAAGACTTCATATCGCAGTGAGGATCCGAGACTGCGGGCTGTAAATCGATGCAAAGCCCTTGCAGCATGGGAAGAATCAATGCATTGTCTGTGTGCATCCCGAAATCTGATGCACACCTTTCTGTTTCCATGTATCTCCTCCTCTGCAGTCTCCATGCATGTAATTTTGAGTCATACAATGTACTTTGTGCACACACAAGACATTTATTGATTTTTAAAGACTTAAAATTCTTCTTATTGTTGAAAAAGTGATATTCCAAATTGTGCTTATCAAATCTTGATAGTTTTGACCTTAATTTACTCAGATAAATATCTTATATTTTTCTAAACCTGTGTGGTGTATTTTTGTGGTGTTTTCACTCTGTTATTGCATGGTTTATTGCACAACTACTTTACACATTGCCTTCTAAGTTAAGCCTGACTGCTCAGTGCCAAGCGGCCACAGGGTGGGCACAGGATAATTTGGATTCTGTGTGACTAGGCTTGTGGTCCCTACTTGGACAAGGGTGTATACTCCTGCCAAATAGAGACCCCATTTCCAACAGAGTGCAATATCCATCATCCTCATGGTGTCACTGACTGCCTTAGAGGCAAAGACATAGGCGGTCATTCTGACCCTGGCGGTTGAAAACCGCCAGGGCAGAGTGCCGCGGAAGCACCGCCAACAGGCTGGCGGTTCTTCTGGGGCAATTCTGACCGCAGCTGTAAGGCCGCAGTCAGAAAAGGGAAACCGGTGGTTTCCCGCCGGTTTCCCGCTGCCCCAGGGAATCCTCCACGGCGGCGCTGCTTGGGATTCCGACCCCCTTCCCGCCATCCTGTTTCTGGCGGTTTTCACCGCCAGAAACAGGATGGCGGGAACGGGTGTTGTGGGGCCCCTGGGGGCCCCTGCAGTGCCCATGCCACTGGCATGGGCACTGCAGGGGCCCCCTAACAGGGCCCCATTGAGATTTTCAGTGTCTGCTTGGCAGACACTGAAAATCGCGACGGGTGCAACTGCACCCGTCGCACACCAGCAACTCCGCCGGCTCCATTCGGAGCCGGCTTCCTCGTTGCTGGTGCTTTCCCGCTGGGCGGGCGGGAGGCCTTTTGGCTGTCGCCCGCCAGCCCAGCGGGAAAGTCTGAATGACCGCCGCGGTCTTTTGACCGCGGTACGGTCTTTTGGAGGTTCCCGCCGTCAGAATGACCCCCATAGTCCTGGGTCACAGGATATGCGCAACTGCATATGTACGGATAAAGATCAGCTAGTCTTTTATAACAGATCAAGCATCAGCCAATCCACTGTGGCCATACCCACAGGAGTCTAGAAAAAGAATCAACAGTGACTAAGATGTATTTGTATGCACTATCAGATTGTAAGGGACAACAATGGTCCAACTACACATATTGTAGTGTACTATTGGACACTAAGAGGGATGTCTGTGGTGGGTGTTTGATGTTTGAGCCCTTTAATGGCTGGCAAATGTCACAGCAAAGAATATACTGCTTGGTCTGTTTGTACAGACCTGGCCACCAGAAGCGTTTCTGTAAGAATGTTACTGTGACCGTGACACCAGTGTAAACAGATGCAACACCCTCATGGCCTGCTTTGATGAGATCTAATCTCTGATCTTGCTTCGGGATCACTCGATCTCCAACGCCAAGAATTGTAGCAAAGGCAGCATTCTGTGCACTGATGTGGTAAGAATACTTAGTAAGGAATGCTTTTGGGAGAGGCTTGTTTTCATCTGAAGCTTTTACGGCAATTTAATTATCCAATCTCTCATGGGAATGAGTTACTGCAGCAACAGAAGCTGTAGCTACTGTGGATTTGGCTGCTTCATCAGCCACGGTGTTTCCAATAACGTGTACTCCTACACGTTGGTGTCCCAATGTGTGTACTACATAAGCTTCTGGTAGCTTATACTTAAGATCAACCACTCTCCCTCACAGAGTTCCGTATTTTATGGTGTTCCCAATTAAGATAATCACTGTAGGACTGGACACACATATGAATTACACACAATCAATGTGAGCTGTCCTGGATCAGTATGTTCCAATGCCAAGATAAGAGCTTTAAGTTCAGCCAGCTGAACTGTAAAGGCCCAAGGGGTTGAGTGTATTGTATTGTAATGTGAGGGTGGAATACACCAGCCTTTATCACTCTGCTCAAGGCTGTGCAAGCAGCTGAGTATTGATGTTTTCTTTCTACAGCTGGTTGTGCTGAACCATCAGTGTAAATGACAGAGTGGTGTCTGTCAAGTGGCAGGATGCTGAGAGGTGCGAGGTACTCATTTTCTACTGGAGAAATTCTTGTGTTTGAAGTTTTGGATCAAAGATGTAATCAACATCTGTGGTAGTTAGGGAGGTTGCCCACTGAATCCAACCTGGATGTAATGCTTGCGCATTAGGAACACTTGCTTTGGTGACGGCCTCTAAATCCGGCACCGGGGTAACATCAATAATGTGTTTCCTTTGGGCAAGTGGCCTCTCCTTGATGACAGCCATCTGTACAGCAGTTAGAATTCTTTCTGTGGGTGCAAAGCATTGTGCTGCATTGAAATATAAATGTGATTTGTAGGCTAGGGGCACCTTGTCACCCTCAGTAAATGTGACATAGGTGAACCCAGTGGCACCGGCAATTACTCAGATGACCAAATTGTTTAGTTGTCACATGAGTGTGTTTTGCTTCTAGCATGTCTTGCTGCAATCCTTTAAGGATGCGTTCAATTGTCCAGAGTCTGTTGGAGAAATCTGGGTGAATTAAATCATAGAGTAGTTTTATGCATTGTGCATAGTCTGGGTATATGTTCTGCCGAAGATGAAGAAACCAAATAAAGACTGCAATTTCTTGATAGTATTTGGTGATTGGAGTTGACACATTTTTTCTAAAAATTGCGGGGTCGGGCTCTTGCCCTTGGTTGATAGCTCGTATCCCAGGAGCAATGTACTGAGAAAGGTTATTTTAGTTTCCCTAAAATTGAATTTGTAGCCAAGGGTTGCGAATGCTAGAACGATCCGATCGACCCTGGCAAGATGAATGTTGAAGTCATCATCTGTGAGATGGATGTCAAGCACATAGGACAACGCCTCGGGATCAATATCTTTCAATATTGATTTTACACAGGCTTAGAACAACCCTGGGCTGTTCTTATATCATTGGGGCAGACAACAGAAGTGTTTTTGTGAGCCATATAAGAATGCACTCAGGTCGTGACTTTCATGTGCTGAGTTCTGGTAAAAAATAAACGTTGGACATATTCAAGGTTGTTTTATATTTTTTACACACTAGGGGACAGATTTTTAGTTGTGCATCAAAAATTTTACCTTGAGCTAACACCATTTCCTAGTGCCATCTGTGCGCCAAATTTATAAAATGAAGCATGGTGGAGCAAAGGAATGGTTAGCACCAAATAAAATGATGCTAACCCTGTGACATGCCGTAAGTACAAGTGATGCTAATGCTGCAAAAGTGGCATTAGAATGTTTTGCAGCACGTTTGTTATGCAAAATGGATTAGCGTTATATTTAAGAGCCTTAGTGTCAAAAAACATGCACAACAACGTGTTCACCAGAGACTGGTGAACACATCCCCAGGGGTGGCGTCAGGTTGGCACAACAAGGCAACAGGCCTCCCATCCTCCTGGTGTACATGCCCTGCTTATGTGTGTTGCAGCCTGCATAATACATAGAAATGCCACCTTGCCATAATAGATTGTTTATGTGCAAGAAGGGACACCTTCCTGCATATCAACAATCTATCCCCTCAATGCAGGCACGCTTGCACTATGGTGCAAGGAAGCCTACGTTGGTGCAGGAAGAACAAGTCTGCCAGGCGTTGGGGAAAACGCAGTGGTGTGGCATGTTGCGGAAAGCACAGTGCATCCCTGTGTTTCAATAGTGGTGAAGCGTGGTGCAACAATTATTGCTGCTTCACTGAGCTGTACTACATATGAAAAAATCAGGGCCTCACTGTGCAACATGTGGAATGCAAGTCGCACAGGTTGGCCCAACAACAACTCTCACACACCTCCATGTGCTATTTCAGAATGGGCACACAAGTTAACTCATACAACACATGGGGCATGTCTGTGATCATCATTTGTGCTGCAGAACAAGTTACTCCAATTTCACCATGTAACAAGGTTGTCTGTGCTGTGTCAATATTTAGACTTGTGCATAAAGGGATACCTCCATGTGTAAGAACTGGCACAATGTCACTAGTCTGTAAAGCAACAGTACTATCATACAAATTGTTGCCCATGCAGATCCAAGCTGCCAATTCCCCTTGTACCACATCAACAAAGTCTCACAATTCATGCATTGATCCACATTGTACATACTTACACCAACATATGTCTGTGGCAGATATGCTGTATGCAAGGAAATGTCCCTAATGTAGGGAGGGATGAACTAATGGGGCTGGCAATGTATAATGGTTGCACTGTGCCATCTAAATAGCACATGTGTAAGGCCTGCTAAATGCTGATGACACAGTAACACAAGTAGTGTTAGCAATGTACCGCATTCTGCTTTGCTGCACTAGTGCCATCATTCATGGTGCCAATGTAGGAAAGCACCAAACGAGTGACAACACTCATTATACTACTGTGGGAATGTCTACTGAAGTGAATTGGAAGGTAAATGACCTGCTACCATGGTGTCAGTGGCTGGGGTAAGGGGCCAGCAAGGAATATGATGATGTGGGATCAATGCACAAAATACCTTGAGAGGTTGCCCCATGTGTGATTCACAATGCAACACACAATTAACATCTACAACCTGGGATCTGTAACATGTCACTGACCCTCCAGTAGCAAGTAAATGATGAGCCATGTCAACAGTTACTACCATCCAAAATTGACATTCCACTATCTCATTGCAGAGGATGATGCCCTACCCTGCAGACCTGCCTGTGCTGGATTTTACAGATGACATGGATGACCAGCTTCTGAGCATCAATGAAGAGACTCTCCAGGATATCCTAGGTTCCCTCCAGACACCACCTCTAGTCACAGAGAGGACACACAGCACTGCATGGTATCCACATGAGCCACCCACCTACCAACACACAGCACCAACCAGTCCTGCCACAGCCCTGGACTCTGAGGACCCAGACATCACCTTTCAGATGACAGTGGTAGGAGTCCAATGGAGGCTAGCACAGTAGGTGTGAGTGAGGATGGAGACCATGGCAGTCAGCCTGAAGGGATTGCAGAGGTGCTGCAGTCCAAATAATGACAACTCAGCTGCCATCAGATGCACCCACTCCCGCTACATGAACTCCAGCAGTCCCTTGCAGATATAGATGCTGTCATTAGGCAGAACCTTCAACAATTGCCCTACCAAAGTGGCAGCAGCAGCTGGAGGCAATAGAAAATGCCCTGGATTCCATGCAGTGGGAAGTGGCCTCCCTCAGGGAAAACATGGCTGCCTACCACCGTGATGTAGCCGTGGTGTTGAGAAATCAACAGTTCCTCCTTGCTGCAGTGATGCATTATGTGTTCCCACAAAAGGCAACTGACGGGAACATTGATTCCACATCTCTAACTCCTGATGTGTGTATGTGTCCCTCAACTTCAACAACAGCACCACCCATGGCACAGGAGGCACCACACACATCAGAGGATGAAGATGTGGAAGGAACAACATTCTCACGGAAAACCACCCAGTAGCACGAGTCTATGCCACATGGACAGTATCTCCATAGTTCTAAGCTTTAAATCATGCCAGTGTTGTGACAGCTGGCTATGTGCCCTCTTCACTAAACCACTGTTGACTTATCTGCTATAGACTCTCATTATCTCGAATCCTACCGACTATCACTGTCAATTTGGACGCTTCCTCACTAATGCACACTTCTCCTACCCATGTCTCATGACATGTCCCTCACCCTCGGATTCTGAATGTAGAACATATGACTCTGGATCTATCATGGGGTCTGTGAAATGGACAATGTATTGCATTGGAAAATACACTTGCACATGTAAGTAATTCCCCATAGTCATATGTATCATGTCAACTTTTACAGTGATCCTTCAACTCAGCTAAATGTAAGCATTGTGTGACCTTACCTCAATGAGAACAGAACCAAATTACCTATGTGTTACTATCAAGACACAAAGCCACACACTAGGACTCTAGCATTGAAAAGAGGTGACAGATTGTGTTGTGGGTTGCAACCAACTACCAAGTCTTAAATACATGTACTGAATAGATATCCATGCAAGTAGACATATGGCATGTAAGAGTCAGAAGTAAGTGTTCCCAGATGAGAGCACCAGTACAACTAATATATGTGGAACAGAAGAGGCAAATTTCGTCAGTGACGGGCAGCTGTCAGTGTGCGAAGATACATACCCTAAAATGGCCTAAAATGGTTGATATAATATGTGCCATACTTTCCAACATAATTTCTGGCAGACATTGGCGATGACAGTTGAAGTTCCATACTTACCTAATGAAGATTCCGTATACATACAAAATGTGAATATTTCGAACTGGGGATGACAAATGTTTTGAGTAGCTGATGTCATATCGCAGCAAATCTGACAGCTCCTTGGTCATAAGGGATGCACATGGTAATACATGTGAATATATACAGAAAGAAAAACCCTAAGACATTCCTCTCAGTTGGCCAGTGTACACATGAGAACACACAGACACTCCTCAATCAACATGGAGAGATAATTGACTAAAACTAACTGTATTTATTTAAACATTAAAAGAACATTGTACTAAAACCTAACATATACACTACCCTATACTAAACTTACCTAAACTAACTTATCTTAACTTACCCCTACAGCTATCTATCCTAATCTAAGCTTATCTTAAACATTTAACTCCACACACTAAACATTGTCCCCTCACCCCACTTAAGAGACAAGATATGAGTAGGACAACATGAACTACGGTTATACATATACGAACCTAAGCTATATCCTAAACAAATACATACATTTTAAAAAACAATTCTACTGATTTGTTTTATAAACAAAGAAACCCATACATAACCCCCTCACCCAATCCCCCAAAAATTAATAAATACTAAAAGCCACTCCCAACTTTACTTACACTAACCTACAATTAACCTAAGATATTTAACTAACCGATCACTACCCATATAAAACACACTAAAACAGATAACAATAGAAAATGGGAAAAAGAAAGCAACTGGGAGGCTCTGCTACAACATGCCTACATCTCTTCAGCTTTTTTCTTGCAGTACTTTAATAAATTGTAGTTCCTGGCATTGTCCCTCTCCAAACAGTACAACCTTGCCATCATGGTTGCCATTTCCCTTCTCATGTCCACTTCAGAGATGGAGGATGTGGCTGCTGCAGGTGGCTGTTGAGGTCCCTGATTGTGGAGAGGTGCAGATGATGTGGATGGTTGGAACCAGAAGAGGCCCCCCTGACCCTAAATGTTGTGCCTGATCTGTCCTTCACAGTTGTGGCCTGTAGCAAAGGTCCCCCATGTGGAAAGACAAGCCAAGCCCCAGTAGATTTCTCTCACCGATACTTCTTGGCCATCCTTTGGTACAATGCCTGTACCTTCATGATCTGGCCTTCACAGTTGTGGCCTGGAGCAAAGGTCCCCCATGTGGAAAGGCAAGCCAAGCCCCAATAGATTTCACTCACTGATACTTCTTGGCCATCCTTTGGTACAATGCCTGTACCTTCATGATGTGGCGGTAACGTTCCTCCCTCTTTTCCAATGCACGTTTCTGTGCTGTGGTCATAGTGGCAGCTAAAACATGAGGAGAACATGCCATCAAATACAGCATTGGGTAGAGGTAGAAGAAACATGCAATGTACACAGCATCTTCAGATGACACATGGAGTTTACCACACACTCCCCAACAATGTCACTTTCCAAATTAAGACTAAACTTCCTACCAGCCATCTACAGTATCATGTACATGTCACTGGGTTAATGGATATCCATTGTTGACCATCAGGACCCAGAGGTAAGTGGACTACTGTGTCCTTGAGCAACATTTGTGTCATTATACTAGTGAGGATCAAGTGGCCCAACAAGTCCCAAATCCTTGTTCCATAGTTAACAGCAAGTGCAATGTATCCAATCCACCACTTTGCCACCCCTAATGCTACATCAAACCTTGGCCAGGCATCATGGATGCAAGGTGGGGGTCATCTGGTAGGGGGACAGGAAAATTGGCATCAGCATTTCTAAGTTTTGTCACTGCATCGCTCATGTGTCCTTTGGTTAACACCTGCTCAGAGCACACATTACAAGGGGGCACACCATCGCTTACACTGGGCCCCTATGTACAGTTCAGGGTTAGTGCCCACACAGTTTACCCTAAGCCTGAACTGTAAATCTATATTGTCTACAGATGTTGTACCTATTTCCCTCTTCCCTGCGGTATGGTATGCAAAATATGTAATTCAACACACACATGGTAGCTGTATGGGTGCCCTAAGTGGCACAGGAAGATTGGCACGACATTGGGTGCAGTTACAATAATCCTACTTATTGAACTGCCTGTGCACATGCATGTGAAACATCTCCTTAGTACCAGGTGTACTCTCAGCATTCATGTTCTATGCGCACATGATGTGACCAAGATCACTCACAAATATCATGATGGGTAGACCATGTTGGTAAATATACACACATTTAGTTTGCTACAATCTGTATACATGTCCCACATCCATCTGGAACAGAGTTACATTCTCATTGTGTACTCAAATGACTACTGGCCAGCACAATAAGGCTTCATGCAAGGTTGCTTCCACACTTAAAATCTGAAGAGAAGTGAGGCATCGGTGGTGCACGTGTCTCCTACATAAGCCCCCTAAATACCTCAACACATGTACATCATCTGTACCATTTCCTGAGTAACCAAAATCTACGTGTGGGTGGCACACAGTGCTGTAAAAGTGCTGTGACAAACATGTTGGCCACAGGCATGCTATTCAGATAAACATCACCTCTGACACATGTCTTGACTGACATCACTGTGTATGTGGACATGCTTTCCTTTTTGTAACCCCCACAATTCTATAGCAGCACACGTTGGCACTTGTGCAACAATCAATTAATTCTCCATCCTGAACATTGCATCAGGCCTGACGTCCATATCCTAAATCAGATTATGTCATCTTATTGGTCAGATATTACAGTTCATCATTGCATTGCACACAACATACCCTCTCACCCAAAACCCTGGAATTACACATGTGACACACAACGTGAAACTGACTGCATCAGGATTTTCAAATTGGGACACTTCTCCAATAGTGTAGGGTGGACGCCCACCTGCAAGACATAACAGGAACACTTTTTTCAACATTTCTCTGCATGGACTACTGTTACACATTCAACTTGTTAAGCTGAGTAAGCAAGTGAGCCTAGTGTTAAGACAGAAGAACTGCCAAACGTTAAGAAAAAGAGCCAGATAATAGAGGCCCTAGAACCAACAAAGTGTCACTTTCCCTAATGCTCTTGTGGTGCATTTCACTGCACCATATGTACATGGATTTGTTAAGCAGGTTTTAGTAGCGTTACACTTCCATATACATATGGGAGCAGCATGACATAGAATTCTGCATCAGAGGGGCATTCAGTGGTTGTTGCAGTAGCCGTCCCATTGTAACACCCATTGCTTTTGATGCTGCCCCAGATGTTGAAGACATCTTATTCATTATCAGCACCAAAAGACTAACAACTGGCCAGAGGTGGTGTGAGCATAGCAAAGTGTTGAGGTGTGCATTGATATGTCCTTGTTTCTTGCTTTTTATGTGTGTGCCATTTGAAGGCACACACAGTAGAGCTGAAATGCCAGGGATGTTTCCTTATGTGCACTTAGTTGTCCCTTCCTGCTCAACAACAGAATAACATTACGGATGTCTTGCTACTACTATGTGGGCAGCCATTGTCACCATTGTAGACTGTTTATGTCCAGGAAGGGATACCAACCTCCACAGACACACTTGCCCTGTGCTGGCACAGATGCAGGCCTGCCCCCTACTCTTGGTAATATGGGGCAGGACTGTGGAACAAAATCAGCACGTGTGTCTGATATTTGACATTTTATGGTGTGTATGTGATACACAATATACACAAAGAGGAATGTGCAAGTAGGCTGGACCCGGTCCATAGCTAAGCTCCCTTAAATGCCAGTGATAAAAGACACAAAGGGGCAGATGTAAAAAAAAGTGGTGCTGCACCTAATGCAGCACCGATTTCCTTGCAGCCCCTACCCCCACCAATTGTGAGCCGGATTTAAAATATGGACCACCATGGCACAGGATAGGGGGCAATAGTGTCATTTTATTTTAACGCTATTGATGTACTCTGCGAGAGTAACACCAACATTTTGGCACAATCCTGCAGAGTACACAGGGGCTCATTATATATCATGGTGTGCCCCCCTTTTAGCCCCTGCTCTGAGCAGGGGTTAAAAGTGCTGAAAAAATGACGTAAGGAAATCTTTAAGATTTCCCAGCGCCATTATTTTGCCCCCCTAACATGGGGACGCCCCTTTGCATACATTATGCTCGACGCAGGCATAATGTTGTGCATGGTTAACAAAGTGATGCTATGCATGTATTGTGCCACTTTGTAAATATGGTGCAGAGAAATTGCCACTTTAATGCTGCCTTAGCATCAAAAATAATTTTGCTATGGTGGTGCTAAGGTGGTGCTAGGGGCTCCAAAATGTCCTGTCCTGACCCTTGATGAAACATGCTGCAGTCAACCTTATGTCCGCCTGTTATTCACATGAGGATGTTGCAATGTAAATGGGGTACGTGCCAATTGGTCTACCAATCCAAGTCCCCAAGTGATCGAGTAGATCTTGCTCCCATGCAAGAAGGTCTGCACAGCAGTGTTTAATCTGGTGGTCGGTGAGCACAACTCTCAATAACCTGCATAGCTGGTGGAACACCTTGCCCCTCTGCAGCTTCTGTGCTTCTGATGGGTAGCCCTGTATGACCCGGCCACCCAAAGTTAACATCATGGGGAGGTAATGTCTCACTAGCCAGATGAACCCTCCCAGTCCATCTCCACTCTTCCTTGTTGCTCTCATTTTCCCTGACATTTTGTAGTTTCCCTTAACTGCAAAAGAAAGGGCCCCAAACATAATAATAAACTATCCCACCTAACCCTAAATACTCCAACAGACTATGCTACCCCAAGACAAACTCCCCACAATGCAGGACAAAAATGCCACACAAGACTAAGGAAAGAGACAAAAAGCACAGGACAGCAACAGGACACAGCACAAAACTCTTCAGAACCACCACTCCTCAACCAGCACCAGCTCCATACACCCTCTCACTATCACAGACAAAAAGACTATAAAGTAAAAGTGAATATGAAATGACTGTACCATGTATGCAGCAAGTAGACCTGTTTCATCAATTCCTTGGTGTATGTGTCACTTTTTATGATATTCCTTGTTTTGTTTTTTTACGCATGTTGGTCATGCGTCAACTTTTTTCCATTGAGGCTGACAAGGCCTGTCGACTTGCGATTTGTGCGCCGCACCCAGGCATAATTTTTTTGATTAGCTTAGTCTGAAGTATTGGCGTTTGCATTAAAAGAATTACGCATGATGATCATGCATAGTATTCCTTCCTATGAAGGCTGACAAGGCCTGTGGACTTGAAATTGATGCAGAGGGGCCAGGCATCATTTTTTGGAATATCATAGTGTGGAATATTGCGGTTTGCATCAACCTTTTTTACGCATAACAAGAATGCGTGTATTTTATTGGAATGTACACCCAGATTCACAAACCATGTCACAGGGGCCACGCATGTATGTAGTCAGTATGGTATGTAGTCAGCTGTGTGGGCATGTTTGTTCTTATTGTAACGGTAACATCAGATTGTGGTACCATATGTTTGTCTGTTTGTGTGATGCATGCGATGACTGATACCATTTGCATATGTGTTGGTAGACTTTGTCCACATACATGTTACCACATGTGTATTAGGAGTGTACATCTGTGATGTAACACATACTTGTGGGTCTACCACATTGTCATGTCTGATTTCCAAATGTACATTTGACAACAACACAATAGATAGTATGGGCTATGTCCAATACATGCTCAGGCATGAGATACCCTTGACAAATCATACTCAGAGGATGCAGGGGACAATGGCTGGCTTGATTTCACGTAACCCATGGCATTGGGGATCTAAACATTTGGTTTGACAAACCCAATATGCCCCATCCAAAAGCTATCACCACTGGCCTACTCGCATTGAATCTACATCAGATTGTACACAATCCCACACACATCGCTGGTCACATCCTAGATGTCATTTTTGCTAAGCCTGAACTTGTTACTATTCATAGCATCACACCAACCACCTGGTCAGACCACCATCTGATAACTTTCCGACAGACAACTCCACAAATCAACACACCCCACAACCACCTACATACATACACCTATCGACCATGGAGAAAACTCAATTTGGATCACTTAGAAACACAACTAACAGCAAAGACAGATCTAGATACAATCAATTCTGTACCTAAACTTTATGAGTGGCTACAGGAAGCTTTTGATGTCCTAATACCACTCAGAAAAACTAAACATGACAAAAGAAAACCAACACCTTGGAGAAACACAGAACTTAAAAAGATTAAAAAACAAATCAGAAAGTTGCAGCGGACCTGGCTCAAAACAAACAACAGTCAAGACAAACTGCAGCTACACAAACTTAACAGGATATACAAATCATCAATCAAAAAAGCTAAAAAAAGATACTACTCAGACAGAATTCTAAATGCTCAATCTACAACCAAGGAATTTTACAAAATTCTCAATGAATTTCGAAAACCCACATGCATGGAAGGAAGTCATCCCACCACTCAAGATTTCACAAACAAATTGGCAACTCACTACACAACCAAGGCAGACACACTGGACTCCTATTTAAAACAGAAGAAAACCATCAGCACCAACCCCTTTACTAAAATACCCTTTAAGAATAAACCATCCCAACCTCTACAGTCCTTCAAACAAATATCCCAGGATGAATTTATGGATTTGGTCAAAGCAAGCAGACCTTCTGGTTGCCCTTCTGACCCTTGCCCACCACAGATCTTCAAGAACATCCTGCTATCTACTTCCGCTGCCACACCTGTAAGAAGAATCATCAACAACTCTTTAACTTCAGGAACTTTTCCTACAGACCTGAAAAAGGCATACATACGACCATTATTAAAGAAAACAAATCTAAACCCGCAAGACCCAAACAACTACAGACCTATCACAAATGGACCTTTCCTAGGCAAATTGATAGAAAGAGCAGCATTCGCCCAGATGTCACAATTCATTGAAGACAACTCTATACTTTCAGACTTCCAAACTGGATTCCGCCCAGGAAGAAGCACTGAATCTGCACTCATGGCAATCTGGGACAATCTTAAAAACACAGTTGACCGAAATGGAGTTGCTGCACTACTTCTCTTGGACCTCTCAGCTGCCTTTGATACAGTTGACCATGACACCCTAACTCAAAGACTCCACGAAGCCGGCATACAAGGGATTGCGCTTGACTGGATTACTTCCTATCTCCAAAAAAGAACGAATATCATCCACTCACCCCCCTTCTCATCCGAACCCTACCTCACAAAAACAGGGGTCCCCCAAGGGTCAATCATCTCACCTTTGCTTTTTAACATCTACATGATATCTTTACCAGAACTGATCAATGATTTCCATCTCACATGCTACAACTATGCAGATGACACACAAATACTACTTCACTTAGAAGACCCCAAAAACATTGAAAACTCTCAAATCTTCAGTTGCCTCAGAGCCGTTGATCAGTGGATGACCTGGAGCCATCTCAAACTAAATACCTCCAAAACTGAAATACTCACATGTGGTGACTGGAAACATTATGACCCTCTGTGCGGTTGGCCTGACGATCTCGGACCACCTCCTCAATTATCCAAGGAAGTGAAAAACCTAGGAATCACCATGGATTCCAAACTAACTTTGAATGCCCAAGTAGACAAATTAGCACGCACAAGCTTCATCACCTTAAAGACTTTACGACGCATTTTCCCTCACCTCGGATTTCCACACAAGGTGCAAGCTACTATCTCACTTGTATTATCCAAACTGGATTATGCCAATAGCCTCTACCATGGATCATCTCTATCTGTCATGAAAAAACTACAACGTATCCAGAATTCCGCAGCCAGGCTACTACTACATATAAAGCCGCAAGCCCACATCTCCCCTGCCTTGAGAGCACTACACTGGCTACCCGTTGCCAGAAGATGCACTTTCAAGCTGCTTTGTATCACCCACAAAGCTATACATGGAACAGGACCGCTTTTCATCAGACAGAAAATTACCAAATACATCCAACAAAGAACCCTCCGCTCAAGACTGGCACCCCGCCTTAGAACACCACCATACAAGAAAAAGACTGTAGGTGCTACATCCTTCTCCGTCCAAGCAGCCAAACTATGGAATTCATTACCCCCAACTATAAGAGCCACAGATAACTTTCTTGTTTTCAGGAAACTACTCAAGAGTTGGCTCTTTCCTTCATAACCACCTTTTTCACACAACTATGAACTGCATATGCCTATGGGGATAATTATTTTTTCAGATTATATGTATATTTCTATTGCTTTATAGTTTCTTTGGAAACTAAAGCAAGGCTGTGCGCCCAGAGATCCCATAGCAGAAAAAGATCTAAAATCCTTCCTGGAGGTGAACTGATGATGTACTGGAGCGTAATCTGTATCTGACTGTGACGCGCGGTTCTATCTTCCTCTCCTGGAGACACAGAGTAGAAGGTTCTCCCTTTATGAAGCACCTGTAAGCTCCGCCCGCTGAGCCACGCCCCGTCCACCCTCGAAGTATCTAAAGGAATTCCCGCCTTTTACCAGGATGATGAACAGCTTTCCAAAACGACCCCACTGCGTTTACCGCCGATTCCGGTGGTGCGTTGTTGATGCGCAGAAGCACGAGGACATCTCCACAGAGACGCACTAGTAACAATAACATTGCCAAAGGCACACAAGGTTGCTGGAGACGTTTACATCGTGGCCCATCAGGTACCCCTAGTGTACAATATAAACGGGGCGTATAAAACATGCTAGGTAACGCTTACTGACATACTCGTAGAAAATACTTCCGCTTGGTTCGGTCACGATGCTCATTTTTTTACAGAAACTAAACCTCAACAGGAAGCACTTACAAATATAAACGTAGCAGGTGCCCCAGTTGAAGCTCAGCTTCTGGAAAGGACAAGCCACCCTAACTCTCGGGCTTGGCAAAGATAAAGCAAGGCTGTGCGCTCAGAGATCCCATAGCAAAAAAAAAAAAAAAAAAAGATCCAGAATCCTTCCTGGAGGTGAACTGATGATGTACTAGAGCGTGGTCTGTATCTGACTGTGACGCGCGGGTTCTATCTTCGTCTCCTGGAGACACAGAGTAGAAGGTCTCCCTTTATGAAGCACCTGTAAGCTCCGCCCGCTGAGCCACGCCCCGTCCACCCTCGAATGTAGGTAAAGAAATTCCCGCTTTTTACCAGGATGACGGACAGCTTTCCAAAACGACCCCACTGCGTTTACCGCCGATTCCGGTGGTGCGTTGTTGATGCACAGAAGCACGAGGACATCTCCACAGAGACACACTAGTAACAATAACATTGCCAAAGGCACACAAGGTTGCTGGAGACGTTTACCCCGTGGCACGTCAGGTACCCCTAGTGTACAATATAAACGTGGCCCATCAGGTACCCTTAGTGTACAATATAAACGGGGCGTATAAAACATGCTAGGTAACGCTTACTGACATACTCGTAGAAAATACTCCGGTTGGTTCGGTCACGATGCTCATGTTTACAGAAACTAAACCTCAACAATGAAACACTTACCAATATAAACGTAGCAGGTGCCCCAGTTGAAGCTCAGCTTCTGGAAAGGACAAGCCACCCTAAGTCTCGGACTTGGCAAAGATAAAGCAAGGCTGTGCGCTCAGAGATCCCATAGCAAAAAAAGATCCAGAATCCTTCCTGGAGGTGAACTGATGATGTACTAGAGCGTAATCTGTATCTGACTGTGACACGCGGGTTCTATCTTCCTCTCCTGGAGACACAGAGTAGAAGGTTCTCCCTTTATGAAGCACCTGTAAGCTCCGCCCGCTGAGCCACGCCCCGTCCACCCTCGAATGTAGGTAAAGGAATTCCCGCCTTTACCAGGATGACGGACAGCTTTCCAAAACGACCCCACTACGTTTTACCGCCGATTCCGGTGGTGCGTTGTTGATGCACAGAAGCACGAGGACATCTCCACAGAGACACACTAGTAACAATAACATTGCCAAAGGAGCACAAGGTTGCTGGAGACGTTTTACCCCGTGGCCCGTCAGGTACCCCTAGTGAACAATATAAACGGGGCGTATAAAACATGCTAGGTAACGCTTACTGACATACTCGTAGAAAATACTTCCGCTTGGTTCGGTCACGATGCTCATTTTTTTACAGAAACTAAACCTCAACAAGAAACACTTACCAATATAAACGTAGCAGGTGCCCCAGTTGAAGCTCAGCTTCTGGAAAGGACAAGCCACCCTAACTCTCGGGCTTGGCAAAGATAAAGCAAGGCTGTGCGCTCAGAGATCCCATAGCAACAAAAAAAAAAAAAAAAAAAAAAAAAAAGATCCTGAATCCTTCCTGGAGGTGAACTGATGATGTACTAGAGCGTGGTCTGTATCTGACTGTGACGCGCGGGTTCTATCTTCGTCTCCTGGAGACACAGAGTAGAAGGTCTCCCTTTATGAAGCACCTGTAAGCTCCGCCCGCTGAGCCACGCCCCGTCCACCCTCGAATGTAGGTAAAGAAATTCCCGCTTTTTACCAGGATGACGGACAGCTTTCCAAAACGACCCCACTGCGTTTACCGCCGATTCCGGTGGTGCGTTGTTGATGCACAGAAGCACGAGGACATCTCCACAGAGACACACTAGTAACAATAACATTGCCAAAGGCACACAAGGTTGCTGGAGACGTTTACCCCGTGGCACGTCAGGTACCCCTAGTGTACAATATAAACGTGGCCCATCAGGTACCCTTAGTGTACAATATAAACGGGGCGTATAAAACATGCTAGGTAACGCTTACTGACATACTCGTAGAAAATACTCCGGTTGGTTCGGTCACGATGCTCATGTTTACAGAAACTAAACCTCAACAATGAAACACTTACCAATATAAACGTAGCAGGTGCCCCAGTTGAAGCTCAGCTTCTGGAAAGGACAAGCCACCCTAACTCTCGGACTTGGCAAAGATAAAGCAAGGCTGTGCGCTCGGAGATCCCATAGCAAAAAAAGATCCAGAATCCTTCCTGGAGGTGAACTGATGATGTACTAGAGCGTAATCTGTATCTGACTGTGACGCGCGGGTTCTATCTTCGTCTCCTGGAGACACAGAGTAGAAGGTCTCCCTTTATGAAGCACCTGTAAGCTCCGCCCGCTGAGCCACGCCCCGTCCACCCTCGAAGAAGGTAAAGGAATTCCCGTCTTTTACCAGGATGATGGACAGCTTTCCAAAACGACCCCCTGCCTTTACCGCCGTTTCCGGTGGTGCGTTGTTGATGCGCCGAAGCACGAGGACATCTCCACAAAGACGCACTAGTAACAATAACATTGCCAAAGGCACACAAGGTTGCTGGAGACGTTTCACCCCGTGGCCCATCACGTACCCCTAGTGTACAATATAAACAGGGTGTATAAAACATGCTAGGTAACGCTTACTGACATACTCATAGAAAATACTCCGGTTGTGTAGGCCACGATGCTCATTTTACAGAAACTAAACCCCAACAGGAAGCACTTACCAATATAAACGTAGCAGGTGCCGCAGTCGAAGCTCAGCCTCTGGAAAGGACAAGCCACCCTGACTCTTGGGCTTGGCAAGGATGAAGCACGGCTGTGCGCTCAGAGATCCCATAGCAGAGGAAGATCTGGATTCCTTCCTGGAGGTGAACTGACTGATGGTGTGCTGGAGCGTGGTCTGTATCTGACTGTGACGCACGGGTTCTATCTTCCTCTCCTGGAGACACAGAGTAGAAGGTTCTCCCTTTATGAAGCACCTGTAAGCTCCGCCCGCTGAGCCACGCCCCGTCCACCCTCGAAGTAGGTAAGGAATTCCCGCCTCTTGCCAGGATGACGGACAGCTTTCCAAAACGAGCCCACTGCGTTTTTACCGCCGATTCCGGTGATGTGTTGTTGATGCGCAGAAGCACGAGGACATCTCCACAAAGACGCACTTGTAACAATAACATTGCCAAAGGCACACAAGGTTGCTGGAGACGTTTACCCCGTGGCCCATCCCGTACCCCTAATGTACAAAATAAACAGGGTATATAAAACATGCTAGGTAACGCTTACTGACATACTCGTAGAAAATACTCCGGTTGTGTAGGCCACGATGCTCATTTTACAGAAACTAAACCTCAAAGGAAGCACTTACCAATATAAACGTAGCAGGTGCCGCAGTCGAAGCTCAGCTTCTGGAAAGGACAAGCCACCCTAACTCTCGGGCTTGGCAAAGATAAAGCAAGGCTGTGCGCTCAGAGATCCCATAGCAGAGGAAGATCCAGAATCCTTCCTGGAGGTGAACTGATGATGTACTGGAGCGTAATCTGTATCTGACTGTGACGCGCGGTTTCTATCTTCCTCTCCTGGAGACACAGAGTAGAAGTTTCTCCCTTTATGAAACACCTGTAAGCTCCGCCCGCTGAGCCACGCCACGTCAACCCTCGAAGTAGGTAGGGGAATTCCCACCTCTTGCCAGAATGATGGACAGCTTTCCAAGGCGACCCCACTGCGTTTGCCGCCGACTAGCGTGGTGCGTCGCTGATGCGCAGGGGCGCGAGGAACTCTCCGCGGGGACGCACTAGTGGCAATGACATTGCCGGGGGCACACAAGGTTGCTGAAGACCTTTTGCCCCCGTGGACCATCACGTACCCTAGTGTACAATGTGGACGCGGCAGATGCCGTGTTTGAAGCTCACCTTCTGGAAAGGACGGCCCACCCTGGCTCTTGGGCTTAGCAGGGATGGGGCGGGGCTGTGCGCTCAGAGATCCCATGGCGGAGGGGATCTGGAATCCTTCCTGGAGGTGAGCTGATGATGTGCTGGAGCGTGGTCTGTGTCTGACTGGGACGCGCGGTTTCTGTCTTCCTCTGCTGGAGACACAGAGTGGAGGGTTTCTCCCCTTGTGGAGCACCTGTGGGCTCCGCCCGCTGAGCCACGCCCCGTCCACCCTCGAGGTAGGTAGGGGAGTTCCCGCCTTTTTTACCAGGATGATGGATGGACGACTAAGTATTTTTTACCCATGTTTCTAATTATGTATTGTATGTGCAGATGTGTGTGTATAAGTCATGTGTGTGTGTGTGTATAAATATATATATATATGTATATATGTTGTTTCTGTGCCTGGCATGTTTCTATGAATTTCTGCTCTCTTTTTATCACACTTATCTACTCATCGCTCTTATGTCATGTCTCTATCAAACTATCCTCCATTCTCACTCGGACTCATCCCAAATCCCTTCGACCACTTCCATCTCCTAAATATCTCTGCCTAAGCTCATCCCTCCACCCCCACATCTAACTCACCAAACCTCACTCTACCTCTGTGACCTCCCACACAACCCTACTAAATTCTCCTGCATTCATCTCACCCTGCTACTATGCTCTCCCTAACCCTTCCACATCCTCTTTCCCCTCCGCCCCCCTTTTATTCATCTCAAGCCTTTGGATTGAGCAAATGAAGGATAAACTCCCAATTAACACTTCTGGATTTCTTTCCTCCTCCACCCCTCCATTACTCCAGTCAATCTAACTAACAAACTCTCATATCCGCAACTCAAATTAACTCATAATAATACTAAAACTGTACTCCTTATTAAATTATACTAATCCATCACTAATTCTTGTTGGGTACCGGAGTAGCGTGCTACTCATCGAAAATCGCTTCGACGCCTCGTCAGGGGTAGTAAGCGCTATATAAATACGATTACAATTACAATTACAATTACAATTACAATTACAATGTGAATGCATTTGTGTCCACATTGTGGTGTGTTGTATGGTTCAGGGTACATGATGCTATGCTACACATGCAACATATGGTTCCCCATGTATTTCTGATGCAGGAGATGGTGTACTCACATGTGTTAATGAAGGTTGGTATGTGATGTGTGTGTGGAAAGACATGTGTAGTGTCATATGTGTAAGAATGCCACAGTGGTGTGATCATGAGATCTGAAACCCCACAAATCTATCTTCCTGCATGGACATATGTTGGACATTGTCAAATGGTTGTGTAGTCATATCAGTGCCACCTATGTTTTCATATGTGGGAACACATAGGACGGCCATTTAAATCTATCAATTATGATGTGACAGAAATACATTTTCATTAGTGTAAAGTTGACTTTTGTGCAGACTTCAATACACAATATCAGGCTTATACCATTGAAGTGGTACACGTGTGCTGAGAAATCAGACATATGTATGCAAGGCACAAACTAGATACATGCAATCAGCCACAACATGTTTGTTATGACTGTCACATACAATGGCATACAACTGTGTAGCAGGGTTGCCGTCAGGCAATGGTGGCACTCTAGTTATTATTACTATTGTAGGACTTTTGCGCCCTCACAGACCCATGGTTGCATGTTTTGATGCACGTTTATGGTGCTCCACTCAGCTCAGTCCACTGTGCACATGCATCAGTCCCCTGACTGTGTCAAGAATCAATGTAGCCTCAGCATAGGAGTTAGGGGGTGGTGGGTGGGGATCTAGCCTCATCATGATAGCTCTTCAGCAGAGCAATGTACAGTCACCTCCAGACAGACACCTGCACAAATGTGATCACTTGACCTGGGATTTTCAATTTCCTTTGGGGTACTTGATGTCAGGCTTGCCCTATCATGTACAGGGGACTGGAAGCTAGTACGTGTACGACATGTCTCATCATTTGGCATGGTCTGACAGAAATGGTTATACATTGTTCATATTTTCTATATGCAGCTTGTTTAGGGCATGTATCTCTAATGTAACTTTTGTATGTTTTACGATCGAGGGGACAGATGATGTCATCTATCACTACCTTCTGTCAGAATAGTGTGCAATGGGCACCTACAACTTTGTTGTTGTAGGAAACATGAATGGGTTATGTAGTGCCCTAGACATCCTCTGTGAGAATATGTCGGGTGATCACATGGTAACATTGTTGTGTTGCACAGTCAGTATTTGTCTATGTGCGTACCTTCTCCAACATTAATGGAATATCTTGTTTGGAATAGATTTGGTCCTACATTGCTGGCTTTCTTTAGGCTTCTCACACTTTGTACACATCTTCTACTGCAACATTGTCCGGTCATACATGGACAGGATGCTACGTGTGACTTGTGTAATTTGAAGATGTACACATCTTCTACTACTGCCTATGTGACAGTTTCCCTCCCATCTCCAGGCTTTGCAAGATCACATGACTTCCACACACACACATGACAGTACACTAGCCAAAGCACTTGTGTAGTGTCCAAGTGACCCCCCCATGTTGTATGTCCAAGTGTCTGTGGGAATCTATCAGCTGTTCTTCCACATCCTTTAGTGTACATGAAGATGTACTCACATCTGAATTCCACAACCTATGTCACTGTCACCATGGGTGTATCTTGTTAGTGTGTGAAATCATCTCAGCTCTGGGTTTTTGATTTGTCACATGCAACATACCTGTCCCCTTTTTCACCCATACAATTAAGGATGGGTCAGTGAAATGTTTTGACATTGCTAGACTTACATGCACATCCCAAACCAGATAGGCATGTTGGAGACCGATACATGTTAGGGATTTTGTCCCAGTAGATAACTTTCTCTTGGTCAGGCATGTGAGTGTCAATGAGAGGTGTGTTTTTAAATGTGGTGTGTGATGGTATCATACAGACTATACTGGGTTACCTTGCTGACACATATCAGCTATTGTAGGTAATTGCAAACTCTTTCCTACATAGGCCATACAGCGGTACATCAGTCTTCACATGTACATCTAGATTAACTGCAGGCATGTGTCAAGACAGCAGAATTGTGTGACATGTGTGTTAGAATGAACATAGGAAGTGCTACAGACTCCGCCTACATTCCACCCACACATTCATGTGGTGGTGTATTCTCCCATTTTATTGTTAATTCCTGGCTATGGTGTATATGTGTGGAGAGTGGATCAGCACCCATTGCTGCTTCACTTGTCTAGGAACACTTAGCGCACTCCACAGCCAACATGTGTGTACTATATTTGAGGAACAGCACACCATGTGGGAGGGTTGGGGCCAATATCGATGATGATACCTAATGCCATTGATATATGGTTCAGGGTTAGGCTCAAACTTTTGTTCCTAACCCTAAACAGTCCATGAAGGACCATTGATACCAATGATGTTCCCCCTTGTCACATGTGCTCAATGCTGGCGTTGCAGCCACCCGCCTGAGATGTGACACAGCTTAGTCCCTTATTTTCAAATGAACCATTTGGAAACAGACGCTACTGTATGTACACCCCCCTTGTGACATAGACGCAGTGGACCATCTTACATCACAACCTATGTTCCAACCATCTTTGTAACTTTTGTGTTTCTTTCCTGCTCTCTGAGGTATGAGCAACATTTCAATGGTATATGTAGTGGTGAATGAGTACACCATGAACATTCTGGTGCAAATTGATTTATTGGTGATATTTACAAGGTGATATTAGTTGTACAGTGTCTAGGTGTAGAAGTTCTGTACAATTAGTTGTCTCCTATGAACACCAGCTGCAGTGTTTTGTTGTTTCCCCACCACCTGTGCTGTACCATTGTCATCCTCCTCCGCATTGGAGACATCTACCAGTTCATCTCAGGGGACTTTAGTTTCAATACATATGTTATGTAAGATAGCACATACAAGGATCATCTTGCATACTAAGGGTGGTGCATACAACCCGCTTCCTCCTGTCAGAGGCAGGTACCTGAACCTTGCCTTCAGGAGCCCAAATGTCCTCTCCACCACATTTCATGTCCTTCTTTGCCCTTCAGTGAATGCACACTCTTCCGCCGTTGTCGGGTTCCCAAAAGAAGTCATCACCCATGGCTGGATGCCGTAACCTTGGTCGGCTGCAAAGTAATGTGAGGACATGTGTCGATCATGCATGTTTGTGGTTTTGTATGTGCCATGGCAGATGTTAGTTTTAGGTGGAGTGGTGACTTAGACTGGCTTCTGGTAATGTTTGTATTCCTGTTTTGTGGAATGGTAGCATTGGTGTGTGGTGATGGACATTACTGTCATGGGTTGTGGCTCAGGGACCTGGTGATTGTCAAATTAAATCTGGACTGACAGTTCAACCATGCCAAATATGTGTTGTGTTGTCCATATTTGAGGCTGTGTCCTAATGTTAGTGAAACCTACCACCTCCTTGCACCACAATGGTGTCATTTGTATTGACACCATGGTAGCCCTACAAGGCCACACTAAGGCCTCCATGTTACCATGTGGCACTATTCATGAAGTGAAACACTTAGTGACCCTTTGTGGCAGATTATGCCTTTGCCAGCCAACATGTGCACAAGGGTGAGATTCACACAATTGGAGGAGTGGCAAAATTGGTGCAGAGGAACCTCCATGGTTCCTAGACATGATTTATCAAAGACACTTTCAACACATGCACAGAACAGGCATTAGGAGAGGGTAAACCATCATTTTGAAAGGGTCCCTATGTACGGTGCATGAAAGGTCAGGTATGTTCTCAATACTCCTACAGAGTACTACTATTGCATCCATTATCTTGACAGTGTTGCACCTACTCTGCACCATGGAGCGCTGTTTCGTGTATATGGGGGCGCTAAAGTAAGCAAATAAAGTGGTGATGGAACAGGTGCTGCACCACTTTTCATTAATCTGCCCCATTGTCTTTCATGGCTGGTGATATATTCCTAAGTGTGCGGCACAATGCACAAGACAGATGAAGGTGCACACAACAGGTACGTCTGGTATGTTTAGGTGATATGTAGTTGGTAATGGCAACACTTGGATCGCATTTGATATTGGTACCGCCAGAGACTTCGACACCATGGCAAATGTGGGGCTGTGCCTATATGTGACTTTCTTTACATTGACATGGCCAATGCCATTCACATAGCTGAGCTTTTCATTGTTAGGTATTATGTGTGTGGGTTCTGTATTTATTTGCCAACCAGTGGACACTTGGGCCCATATTTATACTTTTTTAGCGTCGCATTTGCGTCATTTTATGACGAACAAACAGCGCAAACTTACAAAATACAATTGTATTTTGTAAGTTTGCGCTGATTTTACGTCAAAAAATGATGCAACTGCAGCGCTAAAAAAGTATAAATACGGGCCTTGGTTTCGACTCAGCTTCTGCATTCTCCACCTGTCCTTCACATGGTGTACCAGTCAGCTTGTGGCTGTATTAAGTACAGATGGGTGTATGTGTGTGTCATATGCAATGAATGTGGTGTAGTGTGGCATGTGGCATATGTATTGTTCTCTGTACATCTGTGTTCCCCTGTCCAAGGTTAGTATGTTTTCTGTGTAATGATTGGTATGATGGTTTACCTACGAGTAGCTCATTGCTATAGTGTCCATCCTGGAACCGCTCATTGATGGTGGAATGCCGAAATATGTAGGCATCATGGATGCTGCTGGGATATTTGGCTAGGATGTTTGTGAAGAGCCAACAGTGGTCCACAATGGCCTGCACATATATCGGATGGGTGTGTTTGCGGTTCCTGAAGAGGTGTTCTGTTGCAGCAGGTAGCACAAGTTGGGCATGGGTGCAGTCCATTGCTCCTAGCACATGCAGAAACCCAGCAATTAGGTAGAACCCTTGATTGGTCTCCTCCTGCCGTTGCTGGGTGTTCGGAAAGCAGATGCGGTAGGGTTTGAGGTGGAAGATTGCATCCAGAACCTTTGTAAGAAGGCCGAGAAGGATGGCTGGGAGATACAGCCATTTTTGCGCCTGTTGTCTGAAATGATCCTGACACCTGCATATGGAGGACAGACAGGAGTTTGGTCATGGGTTGAATAGTTGTTGGAATTCCCACCCTTGCAGTGATGTCTGGTGCAATGTGGTGCAGCAGTTGTACAATGGACTTGTGCTTCAGATGGTAGGTTCCCTGAGCTCAAGGATGGTTGTGCGCTGTCAAAATATCCTCTCCCGCCTTCTGTGCTGCCTTTGTGGCTGCTGTGGAGGTGTTTGGAGTTGGTGTGGTGGTGCTGGAGAGACCTGTTGTCGTTGTTGTCATCTGTGGTGTGTGCCAAGCTGGACCATTAACAGTTCCATGTTGCCCAGGAGGTTTCCAATGCTCTTTCTGTGTGTTTTCCTTAAGTAGTAGTGTGTGGACGTCATTTTAAACCCTGGTTTGACTAGGTGTTAAAAAATGAGGCTAATTGGACTTTGTGTCAATTTTTGGGATCAGTTCCTCACTGTGTGTAATTTTAGCATCAGGCTGTAAATATGGCACTGAAGGGCTACAGTCATTTTTTGGAAGGGAATGGCTACCTAGCATATCATTGTCGCAAAATGACCCAAGATGGTGTGGCGCTCCCAAAAAAATGGTGCACAAACGTTTCTTAAATATAGGCCTATGTTGTTAATTAGTGAAGTGCTGTATGAATTTTGTATTGTATATGTGCATATGTGACTGTTTAAGTGTCTGTAGTCTAGGAAGAAAGCTTTATTCATTGCAGAGACACAGGGCTCTATTACTCCCTAGTACTCAAGCTGAGTGAGGATCTCCCTCACTGGAGCTTTAGCCTCATGTTTAACAGGATATTGGGGCTGAGGCTAGGGTGTAGAACTGATATATATTACATGGTAGTGGGAATCTCTATCCCACTTTACATGGTTGCAGTATAGTGCAGGTGCTTGCGCCAAAGCCCAGTCAACAGCGTAGGCTTCATTTACTGCTTCCTGAACAAGATCTGAGAAAGAAGGTAAAATGACATCTTTCCCATGTAGGAGCTTACAGACGTGCTTAGGTGGCCAGTCTCTTTCTGCCAATAAGATATCACAATTAAGTTCATTCCAAAAAAGTACACTACTGGTGCTCTGTATGTTTCCCTTAATTTGGATATTTATATCATAAATCTTGTCGGGTGGAAGAACGCGCCCATCCGCAGTCTCAAGTGCAAGAAAGTTGTTAGTTGCTGTCTCATCCAGATGATCTTTCAGACTCTGGCAACATATTGTGACTTCTGCCGAGCTGTCCAGCAGGGTCACTGCCCACAACTCTCATTCTTCAGCGATGTTCTCAAGTTTGCTGGCATGTTTAATTAAAACTGCTGTCACCTTTTTCATTTTAAATTGTGGCTTTTGTTGTGGGGACTTGTCTTTCTTTCTTGTCTGAAGATCGCTGTAAGTCTTCTTTTTCATGTAGTCAGTGCATTGCTCTGACCGCCCCACTCTCTCAGTACGTCAATCCGGTAAGTCCTGAAAGGAACAAGTGGGACGTGAATAAGTATATCTGTCGGGAGCCTTTATATTTTCACTGTTTCTAAAATTATATTTCCTCTCAGAGTTCTCTGGATTCAGAGAATCTGCTCTCTGACTTTGTCCTTCTTTGTTTTGTTTTTGTTTATTCCCTCACTTTTTAGAACCCTCTTGTGTGTGTTTAGTACCTTCCTTTGGGGTGGTACTCAGAATGTCAGTTTTTTTAGTTTGACTCCCAAACTATCCCGTCCTATACTAGTATAGGTGTCAGAAATAATTTTCAGTAGTTGATGCTCCTGTTCTAACTGCGGAATCTCTCGGATCGGCTGGCATATAACCAACGCTTCTGTATCCCTTTAATGTTACTGAGTATTATTGAGGAGACTGTGTCGAAGTTACACATCAGTTTCCTCCCCCAATTCCCCCTATCTAGGGCTGGTAAAGCCCCGTGCTCATTTTGAATTTGTTTTAACACTTCCGGCAAATTTGCAAGAGTTGGGGTACCATGTGTAGTAGCATATATTGCAGTGAAGACTGTACCACATGCGGTGCAGTCATCCAATGAGTAAACCATTCCGAATGGCAAGTACATTGAAAAAATTCTATGTTTTTCCTGTGATCCTGTACAGGGAAACACAGCTTCCAGCTGATTAGTTTGTTTGCACTGTCCAGAACGGGATCTTCTCTTGTTCTGTGGGCTCCTTGCCCATGATATAATGTACCGTTGGTGGGTTAACAGCCAATTGGTATCCAGCTGGTGCTTGTGGTGCTGGGTGTGCTGGTGTCGTGTTCAAAGTTCGCAATACGAACTAAACACGTTGTATATATAATGTTACTAGTTCACTGTAAAGATTGCGCAGATGAGCTGCCTGCAGATTTTGTACACCTGGATGTGGTGTTTATGTGGCAAATATTGGCCATGCTCGTTTGCCATTGCTTAAGGGACCTAATCTCACAGGTTGTATTACATGTGGTAGGGCACCACTAAACCAATTCCGATGTTCTTGATTGTAATTGGTATTTCCAGATACTGGTAAGCTTGGTACCATTGTGGTACGTTCACTATTTCATATGTGTTAAATGTGTATGCTGTAGTGTCTTCCTTAGGAAAAGGGACCCCGGAATAGAATGTTTCTGTTTGGTAACATTTATTAGCTTCCAATATGTGACGTCCTCGCCCTCATCTTTCAAGCCATGCACTATTAGATGTAGTGTTAATGTATGTCTAGCATTTTATGGAATCTCTATGGCATTAGCAATGTTGGATAATGGGTAAAGAGAAGGAACACCAAACAGGGAGAAAGACCTTTAAAGAGATCAAGCTTGAACAAACTACAGCCTAGTTAGGTACTCCCTATTCAACTGAGGATAATCTTCCTCAAGACCATGGACGTCTCAGTGTATTGGTATGTAGGGTTCCTGTTGTGTGTGAGACAGAGATACTCAGGGTGTCAGTAAATTAGTGGCAAAACACCATTGTTGGTGGCGCCATGTCATAGTGGGACTCTCGCTCCTAGGCGAGACTGCTGGTTTAGGGATGACAACATTTTTGTTTGTAGGTGACTAGGCCAATCCTACAGCAAGTTACAACTGTCAGCCTAACCCTCCTGGATCACAAGCAGTACCTTACCAAAAACCCAGATAGTAAAAGGTGATTTCTGGAAGCCTTACGCATGGACTCTACAGTGCAACACCTCAGGGAATTAGTGGTGGAACAAATATTACTTTTTTCTCACGTTAGCAATGCGTCTCAGTCACGCACAGGCAATAAAGGAGATGCAAGAAGGTTTCAATAGGTTTATTAACCCCTTCCCCGCCACGGACGTAATGGTTACGTCCATGGCAGCGCCCGTGTGGCGCCATGGACGTAACCATTACGTCCTGAATGCTTCCCTCGGGAGAAGCGCTAGCGCTCCTCCCGAGGGCCGCCCCCCCACCCCCCTAGGTCAGGGCTGACCGGGGAATCCCTTCCCCTTCCACCCCCGACCCCCCCCACCCCCCCCCCCTGTGACATTGGGCAAGGGTCGCTCCCAGGGGGGGCATTTTTTTGAAAAGGCCTTTTCTGCCCCCAGGGGGGGCAGAAATCTCTAGGCACCAGGGACCATTTTTTTTTGTTTCATTTTTTTTTATTGAGGTGGGGAGCGACCCCTTAGGCAAGGGTCGCTCCCCTTGGGGGAAAATTATATTTTGGGCATTTCTGCCCCCCTTGGGGGCAGATTGGCCTATTTTGATGAGGCCAATCTGCCCCCAAGGGGGGTAGAAACCACTAGACACCAGGGTTTTTTTTATTTTTATTATTGTTATTGACAAAAGGGAGCGACCCCTTGGGCAAGGGTCGCTCCCAGGGGGGGCATATTTTTGGGAAGGCCTTTTCTGCCCCCCCTGGGGGCAGATCGGCCTACTATTAGGCCGATCTGCCCCCAGGGGGGGCAGAAACCTCTAGGCACCAGGGACCATTTTTTTTTTTTTTATTTATTTATTTTTTTTTGGTGGGGAGCGACCCCTTAGGCAAGGGTCGCTCCCCTTGGGGGAAAATTATATTTTGGCCATTTCTGCCTCCCTTGGGGGCAGATTGGCCTATTTTGATGAGGCCAATCTGCCCCCAAGGGGGGTAGAAACCACTAGACACCAGGGAGTTTTTTCTTTGCGTGAATTTCACGCAAAGGGAGCGACCCCTTAGGCAAGGGTCGCTCCCTGGGGGGGAGGGCAATTTATTTTAGGCCATTTCTGCCCCCCCTGGGGGCAGATCGGCCTATTATTAGGCCGATCTGCCCCCAGGGGGGGAAGAAACTTCTAGGCGCCAGGGCAATTTTTTTTTGGTGTTTTTTTTTTTTGTTCTTTCTTTTTTTTAGAGATGGGGAGCGACCCATCAGGCAAGGGTCGCTCCCCTGGGGGGGCAAATTGTATTTAGACCATTTCTGCCCCCCTGGGGGCAGATTGGCCAATTTTAGGTCAATCTGCCCCCAAGGGGGCAGAAACCACTAGGCACCGGGGATTTGTTTTTTGGCGCCAATGTCACGCAGGGGGAGCGACCCCGTAGACAAGGGTCGCTCCCGAGGGGGGGGGGGGTGTTGGGGGGGCAAACCAGTAGTTTTCAGAAATGCACAGGTTTGGTAGGTTTCCCTAGGTGGCGGCTGAGCTAGAGGCCAAAATCTACAGGTAGTCACTTTGCTAAAAACAGCTCTGTTTTCTGTGATGTGTCCACGTTGTGTTTTGGGGCATATCCTGTCGCGGGCGCTAGGCCTACCCAAACAAGTGAGGTATCATTTTTATCGGGAGACTTGGGGGAACATAGAATAGCAAAACAAGTGTTATTGCCCCTTGTCTTTCTCTACATTTATTCCTTCCAAATATAGGGGTGTCTGTAAAAAAGACATCTATTTGAGAAATTCCATGTAATTCACGTGCTACTATGGTCACCCCGGAATTCAGAGATGTGCAAATAACCACTGCTCCTCAACACCTTATCTTGTGCCCTTTTTGGAAATGCAAAGGTTTTCTTGATAGCTATTTTTTACTCCTTATATTTCAGCAAATGAATTACTGTATACCCGGTATAGAATGAAAACGCACTGCAGGGTGCAGCTCATTTATTGGCTCTGGGTTCCTCGGGTTCTTGATGAACCTACAAACCCTATATATCCCCGCAACCAGAGGAGTCCAGCAGACGTAACGGTATATTGCTTTCGATAATCTGACATTGCAGGGAAAAGTTACAGAGTAAAAAGTAGAGAAAAATTGATGTTTTTTTCACCTCAATTTCAATATTTTTCTTTTTCAGCTGTTATTTTCTGTAGGAAACCCTTGTAGGATCTACACAAATGACCCCTTGCTGAATTCAGAATTTTGTCTACTTTCCAGAAATGTTTAGGTTTCTGGGATCCAGCATTGGTTTCATGACCATTCCTGTCACTGACTGGAAGGAGGCTGAAAGCACAAAAAATTGCACAAATGGGGTATGCCCCAGTAAAATGCCAAAATTGTGTTGAAAAATTGGGTTTTCGGATTCAAGTCTGCCTGTTCCTGAAAGCTGTGAAGCTGCTGAGTTTAGCACCGCAAACCCTTTGTTGATGCCATTTTCAGGGGAAAAACCACAAGCCTTCTTCTGCAGCCACTTTTTCCAATTTTTTTGAAAAAAACAAAATTTTTCCTGTATTTTGGCCAATTTCTTGGCCTCTTTCAGGGGAACCCACAAAGTCTGGGTACCTCCAGAATCCCTAGGATGTTGGAAAAAAAGGACGCAAATTTGGCTTGGTTAGCTTATGTGGACAAAAAGTTATGCAGGCCTAAGCGCGAACTGCCCCAAATAGGCAAAAAAAGGCCTGGCACAGGAGGGGGAAAAGGCCTGGCAGCGAAGTGGTTAAAAAGACTGCAATCTACTCTAAAAATACATGAGCTGCAATGAGTAAGATAATGAACAATGCAAGTAACAGAATTGTAAGATGAGATTTGTGAATACAAAGAACCCCACCATCTTGCAATAAACATGAGATGTAAAACCTTAAACCCTAGCATGGAGAACCTAATCTCTAACCTAATGAGAGCTAGGTGTGCGAAACCTAATCTGCCAGTACCAGGTTCATGAGAAGCAGCCCACAACGCTTGTTACCGTGGAATGAGGTCTAGGTCAGACTTTGTGGTACATCAAGGCGACTTGCAGCATAGATGGCATCAGTAGCATCTGGTAGGAATTCCTCTGATACCCGTGTCTGTGTGAGATGAATTTATACAGATCTTGTAGGACCCCTGATGAAGGTATGTTCCTAAAACAATAGATAAGGGACAGGCTTGTGGCAATGCCATCCAAAAGAACATTGGCCCTCATTACAACATTGGCGGTAAATCCCGCTTACCGCCGTGCAGAAGACCGCCAACACACCGCTGCATTGGCGGAAATCCGCTACAGGTATTACGACCCACAGGCCAGAATCCGCCAAAATCCAGACACCCACACAAGTCTGCCACACCAAAGGTCACTGATAAACTGACGATAACAAAACCGACACCGTTACGCCAACAGGAATACGCCCACACTATTTCAACCGCGATAAACCATTGGCGGTACAAAACGCTGCGCTGAAAATACACACACATTTACAAAACACAACCACATTGGACAATTCGAAATACACACACCTGATACACATACACACACCCCTCCCACACACCCAATACAATATAAAACACACACCCACATCACCCACAAACCCCTATGACAAAAATTGAGAACGAAGCACACAGAGAGACACCACCATCAACAAACTAGCATCCACAGGCACACAACACCATCGCTCACACAACATCCACGTACCTCACACAACATACACAAACACATCCCCTCACACATCACAACACACACCACCTCACACATCACCCGCACCACACCATGGCACCGCAAAGACACCCCAGGTTCTCTGAGGAGGAGGTCAGGGTCATGGTGAAGGGACTCGTCCGGGTAGAGCCACAGCTATTCGGATCACAGGTGAGGCACACCTCCATAGCTAGGAAGATGGAGCTATGGCGCAGAATCGTAGACAGGGTCAACGCAGTGGGACAGCACCCAAGAACACGGGATGACATCAGGAAGAGGTGGAACGACCTACGGGGGAAGGTGCGTTCCGTGGTCTCAAGACACCAGATTGCAGTTCAGAGGACTGGCGGCGGACCCCCAACTCCTCCCCCACAACTAACAACCTGGGAGTAGCAGGTCTTGGCTATACTGCATCCAGAGGGCCTCGCATGAGTAGCAGGAGGAATGGACTCTGGTAAGTCAAATCTTAACTATTACATTCTCCACCCTACCTGCATGCTATCACATATCCCACCCTCACCCTCACCCCCATCACTCCAACACCTCACATATGTCCCATTATCACAACCCACACATCCCAATACCAAGCCCTACATGCAACACCAAAACATGGACACCCATCACCAAAGCATGTCCACTACAGATACCCACACAGATACCCAAGCCAAATATCACACAAGGTCCTAGACAAGAATGTAAGCTCTGGGGTACAGGGTCACCCACCCATTGCACACGGTGGCACACACAGATGCAATAATCATGCCTTTAAACCCCTGCAGGACCCCTACCCAATGTCACCGGACAGGAGGTTCCAGACATGTCCACAGCCCCCACAGAAGAGGCCCACAGTGATGACAGCAGCTCTGTCCAACTGGATCTAGATGACCAACCTTGCCCATCTGGGACTTTGGGACAGTCGGTTCCCCACACACTGGAACATGCCACCACAGAGCCTCCCCCCTCAGGAAACACCAGCACAGCTCCCACCCAATGGGCCCATACCTCTGTCCCCAGGACACGTCAAGCAGCAGTGTGTCCACCACTACAGGGAACCCAGGCAAACCCACCAACCCATAACATCAGGGACCTGGGGGCAGTGGCAGTGGGAACACGGTCCAGGGGACAGAGGAACAGGAAAACCGGGGAACTGGGAGGACTGCTGTGCAACAGGGGGAGGACAGGCCAAGGGAACCCACTCTCCACGAGGCCCTCTCCAACATCCTGGGAGCGTACCATCATTCCCAGGAGACGATGGCAGCGGTACTGGCCAAGTTTCAGGAGACCCAGCGGCTGCAGGAGGAACAGTATTTGGGGATCAGGGAGGAACTCAAGTCCATCAACACCACCCTGGTCACCATTGTAGGGGTGCTGAAAGACCTTGTGAACAGCAGGAAAGACACAGTGGCACAACAAGGGACCCCTGACACTAGCCTTGATGATGAACAGCCCACCACCTCCGCCGGTGCTAGTGGACAGGAGGCACCGCCACAGGACCACGACACCAGCACCCCACCCCCTACAGATGGAAACCACCCCACAAACGGTCCCTGAGATCCAGGACAAAGACAGAGAACAATGCCAAGACCCCCGCCAAGAAATGAGACCACCCTGAATGTCATCCTTCTGTGACCGATTCCACAGAGGCCGCCGCCAGCACAAATTCCATAGAGGCCGCCGCCAGCACCGATGCCACAGAGCCCACCACCAGCACCGATGCCACAGAGTCCGCTGCAAGCACCGCTGCTACTGACACTGCCGCCAGCACCGATGCCACTGAGGCAGCCGCAAGCACCGCCGCCAGCACCGCCAGCGGCCCGCGACATTCTGAGCCAGTGGCACCACCGCAGACATGGCTGCCATCCCCAATGGTCAGTCGTCCGAGGCTGGTGGTCAGTTCCAGGAGCCTGGGCAGCTTGCATGTTGCACCACCATCAGCGGAGTGCCACATCCACTACCTCAGGCAGGATTAAGCACTCTGGGCACAAAGCCCCCTCTAGAACCAGTGGAGTATCACATCCACTACGTCAGTCCTTGGCAGGATGAAGCACTCTGGGCACAAAGCCCCCTTCAGAACTAGTGGAGAAAGGCATCCACTACCCCAGTCCTTAGCAGGATGAAGCACTCTGGGCACAAAGCCCCCTCCAGAGCCAGTGGAGTATCACATCCACTACCTCAGTCCTTAGCAGGATGAAGCACTCTGGGCACAAAGCCCCCACAAGAACCAGTGGAGAATGGCATCACTACCTCAGTCCTTGGCAGGATGAAGCACTCTGGGCACAAAGCCCCCTCCAGAACCAGTGGAGTATCACATCAACTACCTCTCTCCTTGGCAGGATGAAGCCCTCTGGGCACAAAGCCCCCTCCAAAACCAGTGGAGTATCGTATCCACTACCTAAGTCCTTGGCAGGATGAAGCACTCTGGGCACAAAGCCCCCTCTAGAAGCAGTGGAGAAAGGCATCCACAACCTCAGTCCTTGGCAGGATGAAGCACTCTGGGTACAAAGCCCCCTCCAGAACCAGTGGAGTATCACATCCACTACCTCAGTCCTTGGCAGGATGAAGCACTCTGGGCACAAAGCCCCCTCCAGAACCAGTGGAGACTGTTATCCACGTGAGAGACTGTGGCTTTGCACTCCCCAGGATAAAGCAGTGGGCAAAGCACCCACTGGAGAGATTTGAGAGAATGTGGTTTTGCACTCCCCAGGATAAAGCAGTGGGCAACCCACCCACTGGAGAGACTTGAGAGACTGTGGTTTTGCACTCCCCAGGATGCAGCAGTGGGCAAACCACCCACTGGAGAGACTTTAGAGACTGTGGCTTTGCACTCCCCAGGACCAAGCAGTGGGCAAAGCACCCACTAGAGAGACTTGGGAGACTGTGGCTTTGCACTCCCCAGGATAAAGCAATGGGCAACACACCCACTGGAAAGACTTGAGAGACTGTGGCTTTGCACTCCCCAGGATAAAGCAGTGGGCAACCCACCTACTGGAGAGACTTGAGAGACTGTGGCTTTGCACTCCCCAGGATGCAGCAGTGGGCAAACCACCCACCAGAGAGACTTGAGAGACTGTGGCTTTGCACTCCCCAGGATAAAGCAGTGGGCAACCCACCCACTGGAGAGACTTGAGAGACTGTGGCTTTGCACTCCCCAGGATGCAGCAGTGGGCAAACCACCCACTAGAGAGACTTGAGAGACTGTGGCTTTGCACTCCCCAGGATAAAGCAGTGGACAACCCACCCACTGGACAGACTTGAGAGACTGTGGCTTTGCACTCCCCAGGATGCAGCAGTGGGCAAACCACCCACTGGAGAGACTTGAGAGACTGTGGATTTGCAATCAATGGGCATGGAGCCCCCACGTGGAGCTGGCGTTGTGCACTCATCTGACTGAGGTGCCCCCACTTCCCTTCCCCCTGAGGTGATTGTTTCATTTCGATCTGATGCCCCAGCAGTGTTCTCTCCATTTGGAGTCTGGTATCGAGTGTGGGCCTCGCCCATGCATTTTGGTCCCAGGGATCCATGGACTATGAATGGTGCACTATCCGGACTTGTATAGTTTGTGTACATAATTGTTTATACTGTATTTCAAGTTTTGACTAATGGATGTTTATTGATTGCAATTGTTCAACTCATTTCCTTTTGTCTTTGCGTTCTTCCTGGGGGGATTGGGAGTGTAAATGTAATGTTGCAGCATGTATTATTGTGTATGTTGTTGTGGGTGAGGGTGGGGGTGTTGCGTGTTGCGTGTGTATGTCACTCTCTTTTCCCTCCCCCCTCCCCTGTTTTGTAGGTGCATTGCTCACTGTGGTCGTCGCCGCCGTCGTTCGTGCTCCTGGTAGAGGAGCAGGAATACTATTGCAGGAAGGATTTGGAGTTCTGGCTCCATGGCATCCTGGTTCCTCGTGGGTTGTGCAGAGGTGAGTGTTTTCCCTTCCAAGTCCTGTTTCCACCCAGTTTTTGTTCGCATTTGTTCCACCCCGGAAAAGGTGGCGGATTGGCCTCTCATAATAGTGTGGGCGGTACATTGTCTTCCGCCTGTCTGTTGGCGGTGACCGCCATGCTGTTTGTTTGTACCGCCGTGGTGGTCGGAGTGTTAAAATTGGCTGTCTATGTTGGTGGTTTCTGCCATGGTCGTGATTCCATTTTTTTTACCGCCGGCCTGTTGCCGGTCTTACCGCCGGTTTAACACTGACTGCCAGTGTTGTAATGAGGGCCATTGTGTTCCTGTCACACTAAGTGGGAAAGGGACATGATGTGAATACCTACGTACATGACTTTACTTTGACGTTGATAGTGATGCCTTCACAGAGTGGCACTGATACCGAAAAATCAAAACATCTCTCTAACTATAAACATTGCAGCCATTTTAACCCCTTGGGCAACCCCCACCCGCCCCTTTGTGACGTCAGCGCGCCGCGAGGCGTGCTGACGTCACTTGATTGATTTCCCCATTGGAGCAGGAAGCGGCAAACGGCCCCAAACGTCCTTCCCCACGTTCGGGAAGGCCTAGCAAGAAAGGGGAGACTCTCCCCTTTCTTACGAGGCCTTCCTGAAAGTGTTTCGGGCCAGGAAACACCACTAGACACCAGGGATTTAACTTGGGGGACGGGCCCCTCAGAAAACGAGACCCCCCCCCCCGGGGGCATATTTAAAAAAAAAAGGTAGGTGTCCCCTGGGGGGGTGCGATCGCTCGCGCCCCCCCAGGGGCTACATTTTATTTAAAAAAAAAGTTAAAAAAAATAAAAAGAAATGGACAGGGAGTCGCCCGTGGGCAGGGCGACCCCCTGTGGTGGCAATATTTTTTTTTAGTTGTTGTAGGGTTTCCCTCGGGGCCCTTTTGGCCCCCAAGGAAACCATACAACTACTAAAAAAATATATAGATCTATATCCTCTACCAAACTGTCCAGTAGAAGGCGTTTTGCCGAAACGCGTCGACAGACATCACACTCAGGACTCTGTGTTACCTGTATAACAAAATAAATTCATGAACTAAATACGAGCGCATTGGATTTAATCGATTTCAAGATTTGGGAGATACTTGATGGGATCGGTGCAGCCGTCAGATGGCTATCTGTCCATCTGTTGAAGAAATATATATATATATATATATATATATATATATATATATATATATATGTAGATAGATAAATATAGAGATAGATCTATATATATATAAATCACTTTTGTCAATACATGTGTGGTTTCCCTGGGGGCTGCGATCGGCCCCCAGGAAAACCAGACCCACATATAAAAGTGATCTATATATATACAGTATATATATATATATATATATATATATATTTGCCACCAGTTGTCTTGCAGTTGCAGCTTGCATCTTCAAAGCAGTGCACATACTTCAACTGACGCATTTCAACTGTAGCTTTTAGGCAGCAATAAAAAAGTCAAGTAAGTATTGTGATCATGTTTCTGCTACAAAATGATCAGACTTTTATCTAGTGGCAGTTTTAGTGCCATAAAACAGCCATTACCTGTGCTATAATACAAATGAAATGTATGTGCGGGGTGGAGGGCGGCTATGGAGAGATGAAGGGCACTTTTGCTGGGTGGTAATGAGGGAGTGGGAGCACCAATAATGATTGTTGGACTAGGCGCACAAGGTGCTAAAGACTGTGACGAATGGTATGTGACAAGGTGTTTTTGAGTGTCTTGAAAGAACGTGCTGATTGTTGTAGGGTTTCCATTTTTATCGGGAGACTTGGGGGAACGCTGGGTGGAAGGAAATTTGTGTCTCCTCTCAGATTCCAGAACTTTCTGTCACCGAAATTTGAGGAAAATGTGTTTTTTTTAGCCACATTTTGAGGTTTACAAAGGATTCTGGGTAACTGAACCTGGTCAGAGCCCCACAAGTCACCCCATCTTGGATTGCCCTAGGTGTCTAGTTTTCAAAAATGCCAAGGTTTGCTAAGTTTGCCTAGGTGCAAAAAACACGTCAGATTTCAATGTAAAAATGTGAATTGTCCATGTTGCGTTTCCTGTCGCTAGCATTAGGCCTACCCACGCAAGTGAGGTACCATTTTTATCGGGAGACTTGGGGGAACACAGAATACTAAAACAAGTGTTATTGCCCCTTGTCTTTCTCTACATTTTTTCCTTCCAAATGTAAGACAGTGTGTAAAAAAGACGTCTATTTGAGAAATGGCCTGTAATTCACATGCTAGTATGGGCAACCCGGAACTTAGAGATGTGCAAATAACCACTGCTTCTCAACACCTTATCTTATGCCCATTTTGGAAATACAAAGATTTTATGATACCTATTTTTCACTCTTTATATTTCAGCAAATGAATTGCTGTATACCCGGTATCGAATGAAAACCCATTGCAAGGTGCACCTCATTTATTAGCTTTAGATACCTAGGGATCTTGATGAACCTACAAGCCCTATATATCATCGCAACCGGAAGAGTCCAGCACACGTAACGGTATATTGCTTTAAAAAATCAGACATTGCAGGAAAAAGTTACAGAGTAAAACGTGGAGAAAAATGGCTGTTTTTTTCAGCTCACTTTCAATATTTTTTTATTTCAGCTGCTATCTGTAGGAAAACCTTGTAGGATCTACACAAATGACCCCTTGCTTAATTCAGAATTTTGTTTACTTTTCAGAAATGTTTAGCTTTCCAGGATCCAGCATTGGTTTCACACCCATTCCTGTCACTAACTGGAAGGAGGCTGAAAGGACCAAAAATAGTAAAAATGGGGTATGTCCCAGTAAAATGCCAAAATTGTGTTGAAAACTGTGGTTTTCTGATTCAAGTCTGCCCGTTCCTGAAAGGTGGGAAGATGGTGATTTTAGCACCAGAAACCCTTTGTTGATGCCATTTTCAGGGAAAAAACCACAAGCCTTCTTCGGCAGCCTTTTTTCCAATTTTTTTGAAAAAAATGAAATGTTCATTGTATTTTGGCTAATTTCTTGGTCTCCTCCAGGGGAAACCACATACTCTGGGTACCATTAGAATCCCTAGGATGTTGGAAAAAAAGGACGCAGATTTGGCGTGGATAGCTTATGTGGACAAAAAGTTATGAAGGCCTAAGCGCGAACTACCCCAAATAGCCAAAAAAGGGCTCAGCACTGGGGGGGAAAGGCCCAGCAGCTAAGAGGTTAAAGAAATAATGAAATAAATATGCTAAGGCAAAGTAAGCTAAGTAGGTTAAAAGGAACTAGGTGACAGGGAAACAGTTTGCAAGCTAGAAGGCTAAGCTAAACTCCTGAGATCCATAAAAACTAAAAAGGATCCTCTACAAGGTAAGCTTCCCTCCTGTTAGAAATGGAGTCTTTGCTTGGCAGTCAGGTGTACCCCCTGTACCACACTCTAGTCAGGGTAAGTCACACACAATCCATATTATCCTGTGCCCATCCTTTGGTAACTTAACTTAGAAGGCATTGTGTAAAGTATTTGTGCAATAAATCATACAAAAACACAGTATAAACACCACAACAATACACTACACAGGTTTAGAAAAATATAGAATATTTATCTCATTAGATTAAAGTCAAAATGATCAAGATTTGATAAATTCAAGTTGAGTTATCACTTTTGTAATGATAAATAGAGTCTTTAGTTCTTAAGAAGTAATAAGTGCCTCTTGAGAGAACAAAGGGACAGATGTAGCAAAGGTTTTTAACCATTCTGTGTCTATGGGAAAAAGTGTTCGTACATATGGCCCTTAGTCATCCTTAGTGGAGATTAAAAAGCAAGGTGTTTGAGGGTTTAACCAAGGATAGATGTAATACATAGAGAAGTATTAAAATATTAAGCTACATGAGGACTTTGAAACTAATTTTTACTACTCATACAGCCATATATGTATATTAAAACATCGTCATTAAATATATTCCATAAAAAAGCACATCTTTATTATGATAAGCGGTTTACTTGTTCACTCCATTTAATGTGCTCAGTATGTAAACTACTCTTTGCTCAAATGGTCAGTAGTAAGATGAAAAGCGGCAATCATTCTGTTTTGCTAATTACCATCATTCCACTTGATCTGACATGGTGCTCTGCATGACATACCATCAGAAGTTAAGTATGGAAAATGTGGCTGAACATTAGGTGGAATCAAAGAGGCTAATCTCGAAGCAGCCGGGCAATTCTCTATTAATTCAGTGTTCAGCACATTGCATTTACAATGAACATTTTTAGCAATCAAACTCCTCTCTAATCGTTGAGTGCAGAAATCGAAGGTCAATGATGTGATCACATCTCTGAATACATTTGTATGTGTATGCCCTGCAAAAGCTTATAAATGTATTCTAATAAATTGAATATGTGAAATTATTTTAAAAACTACGTTTTTCTGAAGCTCGTGATTGCACAGAGGTTTCAGTCCACAAGGGACAGAAAAGAAGGCATATAATTTATCGGCATTTCATTTTATTTTATTATTTACGATGTGTTACATTATTGGTTGGTAACTTTATTTGCAAAGCTTTATGTATTATGTTTGGTGTTTATTTCAAGCAAGTACTCTAAATGTCATTTGGATCAGTAGCAGAGTGGGATCTAAGTCACAAAACTAAGTTGACTTGCAGTATTTTCAACACATGTAGATAGATGCCTGAGCCTTTAAATCTGTGCCTAAATGCAACCTAGGAACTCTAGGCAGATATTTACACTTAATGGTTCAAGGGTCGCGACATCCTTACAAGACAGGACGCAAATATGTAGAACACAGCATGCAACCGTAAAGTTATGTTCATTAACTTTACAGGTAGATTTTAGCCATACATTTGCCAAATGCAGTTCTACATAGCATAGGAAGATGTCTTTGACTATACAAGAGTAGAATTACAATTTCACCATAATAGGGAAACAGATATCACCTGAGGAATATAATGCACACCCACCGAACATTAGTACAAGTGGATCATTGCTAACAAATGATTCGCTTGATTTCCGCCCATGTACGTTTGAAGCGCCTCTGAAATAGTATAAAACAGAGTTTGAATTGGATCATTAGAAAGGGAAGGCTGGTACCTCCTCCAATGATCCAATGACCATAGCAATGCCTGTAAGAAGTAAGCACAAAAATATTTACTAGAGACCTCCACCACTGAGGGTGCCAAGCACATAAATGCCTCTGTTTTCCTTTTTACAATGCATAAATAAACAAATCAAATGGATGTTGTACTGTGATTAGAAATATTCTTTCTATATAAATAAGAGTTTCATTACAGCAGAGGGATTGTTATGCCTAAATTTCAAAAGTGAAAACAGTCCTGCACACAACTGCAATAAGGAAATCAGAATCACCATTTAGGCAACGAGGGAGTGCAAAGAGTGTTATCCAGTGAGAAAATAAGCATCATTCTCAGTGGTTCAGCCACACAAGACTGCAACAATTACAAGTGTCCTCTTAAATGATGGAGAACATTGCATTACAAATACTCAAATTGAGCCAAAACCAGGTGAAGAAACTGTGAGCAGCCCAGGCCCCATTGAGCGCCAGCTTCAATGTTATACTTATCAGGGTCAGTCAAATAAATAAACTATGTGGTTCACAATAGGAGATGAGCATTACCACCTAGAACTTGGAACCTGGCTTGGAGTAAGATGTCACTTGGAGTAAGAGCTTCATTCTCTTCCATCATTGCCTGTGGACCATAAAATCTTGAAGCTTCTTCTAGTAGAATGTAGGGATCCTGAAAAAGAGGATTTATCCAGATTCTGAACTGCATCCTCTAATTAAAGAAGAACTAGGCCGGATTTTATCTGTAGGTGTGGCATTCCCTGAAAACCCATTCAGAACTGTTTCTGGGTCTGAGGAAGAACAGAAGAAGACTGTAACCTGAGAGGAGCCCTGAAGGACTGGACCTGCTCCGTCTTTTACCCAGAACAAAGAAGTTGACTCCACGGCCGACCCTTGTTAAAGCTACAAGGGTACAACAAGACACAAGAGGCCTTTTCTGCACCTTACCGGCTGACCAAGTCTAAGTGGACCTGCCCTAGATCTTGCTGTTGGCCTCTGCTAGAGTGAGCCCTGACTTCCAAATGCTGTTCCTGAGTTCATTGAATCCTTGGATGGACTTCTTCTGCCACCCCTGAAAACTTTGGACTTTTTCAACGTTAAAACCTTCAAAGGACCAGGATAAACATGCCAAGCCTATCCAACCGAGGTGCCTTGCCACCGGGCTGAATATTCAAGCTTCTCCCACTCAGAGTTTCTCCACAGCAGCAAATCTGATTCAGCAGGATCTCATGGAGAAGGTATCCTGCCTGTGGAGCACTCTTTGACTACAGTCTGTTACCTTTCACCAGCTGAAGGATTCAGAGCTCCAAAAAATGACTAAGAGTGAATGTAAGAAGCTTTAGCAGCTTAAGGTGACAAATGCCTCTGGTCGGCAAGTGACCTTCTTTAGGAGTGAAATTTAAATTTCTCACACTCAGAGCTTTCCCACCAAAAAGAACAGCTTCACAGGACCAAGTCCAATGGCTATCTAACCTCATGTAGCCTTCCCCAGCTACAACCTTGTACCACTGAAGATTTTGGACTTGCATTTTGAATACTAAATCTCAAGGAAAAACTTCTGAACAGGTCATTCCTGGTTCTTGTATCTGATCTATGCTCAACTCCATCGAAGTCTTTCTCAAATCGCACCTAGTTCCCTGTCTACCCCAACCAGTTGGCATGCATGAGGATGGGGACAATGCAGATGAATCCACAGGCAAGCAGGCAGCTGAAGATGATAAAGATAATGAGAATGATGAGTTCAACCCAAGAAGTAGAAAATGACAAGGGGATCCCCTATCCTGGCTGCTGTCATTTTTATCATTTTACTATCAATCCTGCCTTCTTGACCCAAGTAGAGCAGTGAACCAATGCCTTTCCCTTGTAGGCCCTAAGTTCCTTTGAGGACATGGTTTCAACATTTATGCATACTGACCACGTCAGGTTAAAGCATTTTTACAAAAACAGGGCAGGAAAAAAGCAGCAAAACTTCAAAGGTCCACTTTTTTTCTGAAAGTACCAAAAAATAATTTGGTTACATTGTTTATTTAAATTTTCTTTTTTTACATATTATTACAGGGTATTTTTAAGTGATCTCTAGGTACTAAAAGTGGTCTTTGAAGTATTTGTGTTGGAGTTGGCAGGGTGGGATAAGAATAAGGAAGATATGGAAGGATCATTTTCCCTCAGACCTAGACCCTAGATTCAAGGTGAAACTTTTATTTGTTGTGTGATCAGGACATGACTAGTATATAAAAGGAATCAATTATGAGGTGGAGAAGGGCAAACTTGTAAAAAACATAAACAAATAAAAAATGTATAATTTAAAATGCAAAATGACCCAATCTGAGCATCCCAGTAACCATTTTGTTTGTGTATGTACCTTAATGTACTATAAGTACTTTGGTCTGTATGAGCTGACAAGGGCAACAATTGACTTTTTGTGTTTTTGTTTCTGTATAAAGTTGCTGTTTTGGTTCTTTACTTAGTCTGTTTGAGCCAGGTGTGTCTTTATATCCAACAATAAAACAGTAATTTTATTTTATTTTGCTGAGTTCTTAAAAAAAAAAGAATATGAAGAGTCTGTGATGTTACAGCTAGAGCGCTGACTTTGAAACTGGGGGTCCAGAGTCCTGTTTCAGCATTACCTCCACATCCTGTGATTTTAGCAAAATCACTGAATCTCCAGGGCCTAAATTATGAATGTGACCTTTTGTGATGTAACTGGTGCTCATGTACAGCATTCCAATACCTCAGGGTCAAGTTTGCGCTATATAAAACAGCCCAAAAAACAGAGCTAAATGTGCACTGGAACCAAGCTGCTTCCTACCAATGAGCCCCAATAAGGAAAACACTGGCCTTGGGTCTCTTGTGTTCTGGTTCAGGCAGGACCTGGCTTGGGCAGGTCGGGCTGAACTGTTCCTATTGGAGCTGCGTCAATAATAATTTGTTTATGACTGGGTCCAAATGGAGGTGACATGGTGTGCAAAATAACAATGGACTGGAATGCAGCCCTGACTAATTACCAGTGGCTGAAATTGTTTCCAGCATTCCACCCATCGCAATTTTATATACCTCTTTGCGACGCCCTAAGTATTATGGTTATACCTTGACATGGGTCCTGTGCTCACTGTGCTACTGAAAGCAAGCTGCACATGACAATTGACCGCCAATCAGGGTGAAAATGGTCTTCTGCTGCTTTTGTTGCAGTTCACGGAGGACCTGGCTTGGCAGCTCAGGCTGGACTTTTCCTATTGGAACAGTGTTAAGAATGATTTGCATATGGCTGGGTCCATACTGACGTAGCACTTTGAATGCATTATTTCATAATATAGATGTTTTGCATGTAGATCAAGAATCAAACAGACGCACCCAAATGATTGTGTCAGGACTCAAATGCAACGATCTCTAGGATCAATGGAGAAGATGATGAATTGACTGTACTGGATGTTATATAAGGATTTCAGTAGTCAGTTGTAACATATGAAATGGGAATCGTGAAGGAAAGGTGTTGATGGAAATTTATGTAGTTCACTAAGAATTATGAACTGGAGTAGAAAACCTGATACTCCAGCAAAAACAACCTGCCACTTTAGAGAGCATAGCCGTTTAATAGATTAATTTTCAACTAATGGTTAATGATTTGGTCATAGTAAAGTTATCTGAAGGTGGCCATAAACCTGTAATTGTCTATTTTTTCAAACTGCAAAAACAACAGATGACGGACGGAATGAAGAACAAATCAAACATTCACCCCAAGTCAGAGATCTGGGTTTAATCCATCAGTTTTTTGGCTTGACATGCCATTCCAGTTTAGACCCAGCCATATGCAAATCAGTCTTGACCCTTTTCCCCATGGGAACAGTCGAGCCCGAACTTCCAAGCCAGGTCCTTCCTGAGCGAGACATAAGCACCTTAGGACCAGTTTCATGGTATCACCCTTCATCAGCCAGGCTAGCTTGAATCTGGTGGCATAGCAAGCACAGGACCCACGTCTGGGCATGCCCATCCCACTTGGGGTGACAAATTCAAAAACAACAGATAATGGATGGAATGAAAAACAAATCATCAAACATTCACTGATTGTGCCACACACATGAGTAGCCCTGTAAACATGTCTCAGTCCAGCCACTGCAGTGTCTGTGTATGCAGTCTGGATCTGCCAATTCAACCTGACAAGTGTACCCACTTGCCCGGCCCAAACCTTCCCTTGTTATACATAAAAGGTACCCCAAGGTAGGCCCTAGGTAGCCCCATGGGCAGGGTGCAGTGTATGTTAAAAGTAGGACATGTACTGATGTGTTTTACATGTCCTGACAGTGAAATTCTGCCAAAATTGTTTTTCACTATTACAAGGCCTATCTCTCTTATAGGTTAACATGGGGGCTGCCTTTAAATATGTTTTGAGTGCAATTTCTCTTTGGGAGCAGATGGAGATATGGAGTTTGGGGTCTCTGAACTCACAATTTAAAAATACATCTTTTGGTAAAGTTGGTTTTTAGATTGTCAGTTTGAAAATGCCACTTTTAGAAATGTGGGCCTTTTCTGCTTTAAACCATTCTGTGATTCTGCCTGCTTGTGTATTCCTTGTCTGGGTCAGACTAACAGTTGGGCTGTTTTTGAATCTCCACTAGACAGTGACACAAAGGGAGCTGGGGTACAGCCTGTGTTAGACTTGGCATCCTTGGCGTGGTCTCGCCTAACTTTGTGCCTCTGTTTCCCTGGTTGTTGATGAGTGCTGGACTCTATTTTTGCTGTTTTTGATACTCTGGTCACTTTACCACTGCTATCCAGTGCTAAAGTACAAGTGCTCCTATGTACAATGTATGTGTAATTGGCTTTTCACAATTGGAATATTTTATTTACTAGTAAGTCCCTAGTACAGTGCACTAGAGGGTGTCCAGGGCCTGTATGCCAAATGCTATTAGTGGGCCTGCAGCACTGGTTGTGCTGCCCACATGAGTAGCCCTGTAAACATGTCTCAGACCTGCCACTGCAGTATCTGTGTGTGCAGTTTTAAACTGCCAATTCGACTTGTCAAGTGTACCCACTTGCCAGGCCTCAATATTCCCTTTTCATACATGTAAGACACACCTAAGGTAGGCCCTAGGTAGCCCCATCGGCAGGGTGCAGTGTATGCTTAAGGTAGGACATATACTAATGTGTTTTATTTGTCCTAACAGTGAAATACTGCAAGATTTGGTTTTCAGTGTGCAAGGCCTATGTCTCTCACAGGTTAACATGGGGGATGCCTTTAAATATTATTAAAGTACAGATTCCCTTTGGGAGCAGTTTGAAATGTGGAGTTTGGGGTCTCTGAACTCACAATTTAAAAATACATCTTGTGGTAAAGGTTGTTTATAGATTGTGTGTTTGAAAATGCTACTTTTAGAAAGTAGGCATTTTCTTGCTCAAACCATTCTGTGACTCTGCCTGTTTGTCAATTCCCTGTCTGGGTCAGTTTGACAGTTGGGCTGTTTGCACCTCTCCCCTAGACAGTGACACAAAGGGAGCTTAGGAGTAGCCTGCATATCCTGATGAGCCATCTTTGCTGGAAGGAAGGGGAGGAGTAGTCACTTGCACCTGAAAGGGCTGTGCCTGACCTCATACAATGCAGTCCAACCCCCTGGTGTAAGTCGGGGCCTGTCCTGAGCAACGCAGGATCTTACAAACAAGAGAGACTTCCCTTTGAAGTTTGCTTACTTCAAAGGCAGAAAGTGGTATAACTAGTGAACCCAAAACCCCAGAACATTAGATCACTTCTGGAATCAAGAGGAACCTCTGCCAAGGAGAAGGGCTCAAGAGCTGAGGAAAAGTGCTGCCCCTGCCTGTGACAGTGCTTTGTTGAGCTATCCTGCAGTTGCTGCTTGTGCCTATGAAAGGGACAAAAACTGGACTTTGTTGTGGATTCCGGTTTGAGAAGAATCTCCAAGGGCTTGAACTGAGCTTGCCTCCTGTTGTTGAAGTCTCAGGGCCATCAAAGGATTCCCCTGCCAGTACCTGGACTGTTTGCTGAGACTCCTGCTGTGCAAGTGGTGCCCTATCCAGTCCCTGAGTCCTTGAAAGGTGAAATTGGCAGACAAGAACTGAAAATCCACGCACAGAACGGTGTGCGGGGAAATTTTCCACACACCTTCTGCAACACGGTTGATAAACAGCGCGCTGCCGGCTTTGCAGCTGAAATCGATGCTCCACCTGCATTGTGACTAAGAGATCGAAGTATCATGGCTGGAGAAACGATGCACAACACCCGGTTACAGAGGCTGATAACAACGCAAACCTCATGCAGCACGGTTTTCTGATAACGGTGCAACCGGATTTTCTACACATCATTCCTGGGCGCCCAAGTCAACCCAACTCTGCGCGGATCCGGGGTGTCCCGTCTGGAAATCAACGCATTGCTCTTTTGCGAGGGAGAAAACTGACGCATCGTCGACCCGACTGGAGAAGGAAACGACGCACGGCCTCACTTGCGAGTAAGGAATGGATGCATTGCTACCCTTTTCTGACACAGGCTCGCTCTCGTGTGGCTTTATTTTTGACGCTAACCAGGTAGCTTGTGTAACAACATTCTCACTGTTTTCTAAGGATTAAGCCTCTCGTTCTTTAGAAAATTCATATCTTGACTTGTATATGTTGGATTTTTGTCATTTGGTCTTGTTTGATTTTGATAAATATTACCTTTTTTTCTAAACTGGTGTGGTGTCCATTTTGTAGTGTTTTCACTGTATGACTGTGGGTGTTAATGCAAATACTTTACACATTGCTTCCGAAGTTAAGCCTCCCTGCTCATGCCAAGTGAGCGGGGGTTACTGAGTGTGATTCTCCTTTACCCTGACTCGAGTGAGGGTCCTTGCTTGGGCAGGGGGTAACCTGATTGCCAACCAAAGACCCCATTTCTAACAGCCTGCATATTCTGATGGGTCATCTGGGCTAGAGAGGAGGGAGGATCTGACATACCTGAATGGGCTGTGCCTGCCCTCACACAGTGCAGTCTCCAAACCCCTGGTGGTTGTCTGGAGCCAGGCCTGGGCAAGGTAGGATCTTTTGAACAACAGAGACTTTCTTTTGCAGTTTGTCAAATTCAAAGGCAGAACGGAGTATAAGTAGTGGGCCCGAATCCCCAGATTTTCATATTACTTCTGGACTCAAGAGGAACGTCTGCCAAGGAGAAGAGCTGAACAGCTGGAGGAGCAGTACTGCCCCTTTGCCTCTGACTGTGCTTTGCTGGGATGGCCTGCAGATACTGCTTCTGCCTGAAAGAGGACAAAGACTGGACTCCAAGGGCTTGGATTGAGCTTGCCTCCTATTTTGAAGTCTCAGGGCCATTCCTCTGCCAGCACCTGGAATCTCTGTTGAGACTCCTACCCTGCTAAGTGGTGCCCTATCCAGTCCCTGGGCCCATGAAAGCAGAAGCTCGTAGAACCAAGGTGAAAATCCATGCACAGGAGCCATGCAGGGAAAATGTCGACACACCACTTGCAACGCAGCTGCAAAAATGATGCGCTGCCCGCGTCGCGGTTAAAATTGGTGTGCCACCTCCATCGCGGCTGGGAAATCAAAGCATCATCTGCATTGCGCATGGAGAAACGATGCAGCACCCTCATGCGGCTGCTGGGAATAACGCAAACCCCACACAGAACAGATTCTCGTCATTGTGCGGCCGGATTTTGCATGCAACAATGTGGGCATCAAAATCGACTTGAACCTGCCTGGACCACAGGTGGCCTACCTGGAATTCAACGCATCGTTCTCTTGCAGGAGAGAAAAACAATGCATCACCTACCCGACCGGCGAAAAAACAATGCAGGGCCTCACTTGCGAGTGAGGAATCAATGCATTGCCGACTTTTCCGACGCATGCTAACCCGTGCAGCTTTATTTTTTACGCAAACCAGGCACTTTGTGTAACAACAACCTCTCCATTATTTCTATGGAGTAAGATTCTATTATTTTAAAGATTCATATCTTCACTTGTGTATGTCGGATTTTGGTCATTTTGATCTTAGATAAAATTGGCTATTTTGGGATCAGCCTCACTGCCTGTACCAAGCTACCAAGGTGGTGGACAGGGGTAATCTTAAGTGAGTATCTCCTTTGCCCTGACTAGAGTGAGGCTCCCTGCTTGGACAGAGTACAAACTGACTGCCAACTAGAGACCCATTTCTAACAGGTGGCAACAGGGATTTTCAGTGCATCTGCAAACTTGGAAATCGAAAAACCCACATGTAGTTTTATCAACAGTAGGCTTGGGGAGGCAGTCAATCGGCCAGAACTAAGGCCCTCATTACAACCCTGGCGGTCAGTGATAAAGTGGCAATAATATCACCAACAGGCTGGAGGAAAATACTGCCAAATTATGACCATGGCAGAAAAAGCTCAGACAGACAGCCACTTTAACACACCGACCGCCAGGGCAGAATCAACAGAAACCATGGCGGTAGCCGCCTACAGCCAGGTAGAAGTCAATGTTCCACCCACCGTATTAAGACATGCCAATCCATCACCTTTTCCGGGGTGGTACCAACGACATCAAAAGCTTGGCGGAAACACTGCACAGAAGAGAAACAACTCACCTGTGGAGACTCAGGGAAGAACCACGCGGCCATGGAACCTGAACTGCATATATTCCCAATGCTATTCTACGTCCTTCTCCACCACGAACACCAATGACGACGAAGACGACGACGGTGAGTACAGCTGCCTAGCACACAGGGGAGGGGGGAGGAAAAAGAGAGTGACACACACACAACACCCCCACCCCCAACACTATACCCACAAGCAGATGCAGTAACATAACATATACACCCAGTACCTCTCTGGAAAAATGCAAGGACAACACGAATAGATAAAAGTGAGTGTAATAAGATAAATAAAGTAGTAATACATGCATCCAATCTAAAAGTATATACATATTTACAAATCAAGGCACACCGCACAGTCCTCAATGTTCGTGGGCCACAGGGCCACATCACAAACTCCAAGGCCCCACTTGACTCCTGCAACCACACGGAGAGAACACTGCAGGGGCATCAGTTTGAAAATAGGCAGGCACCTCAGGGGGACGGGGAATGGGGGGCACCTCAGCCGGCAGATGGAACAACACCACTGGTCCTGGAGGAGGCAACATGCCCTGTGCGCTGTCCTGGGGAGAGCAAGGCCACAGTCTTTGAAGTGGGTGCCTTGCCCACATGCTCTGGAGGGGGCAACATGCCCTGTGCTTGGTCCTGGGGAGTGCAAGGCCACAGTCTCTCAAGTTGGTGACTTGCCCACATGCTCTGGATGGGGCAACATGCCCTGTGCTCTTCATCCTGGGGAGGATGGGGTGAATGGATGGCTTCTCCACTAGTTCTGGAGGAGGCATTGTGCCCTGTGCTTCTGTTCCTTGGGAGGATGGGGTGAGTGGATGGGTTCTCCACTGGTTCTGGAGGGGGCATTGTGCCCTGTGCTCTTCATCCTGGGGAGGATGGGGTGAGTGGATGGCTTCTTCACTGGTTCTGCAGGGGGGAATATTGCCCTGTGCTTCTGATCTCTGGGAGGATGAGATGAGTGGATGGCTTCTCCACTGGTTCTGGAGGTGGCATTGTGCCCTGCGCTCTTCATCCTGGGTAGGATGGGGTGAGTGGATGGCTTCTCCACTGGTTCTGGAGGGGGCATCGTGCCCTGTGCTTCTGATCCTTGGGAGGATGGGGTGAGTGGATGGCTTCTCCACTGGTTGTGGAGGGGGCATCGTGCACTGTGATACAGGTCTTGGGGAGTGCAAGGTCACAGTCTCTCAGGTGGGTGTCAAACCCACAGGATTTGCAGGGGCAGCCCGCACAACAGCTCATGGACGCAAGACTACACACTGTCTGCCAGCGGTGATGGCTGCTCAGGGGTGGTGATGGTGATGTTGCCGCTGGTAGTGGGGGGAAGCTCCTGCCCATCCCCTGCAGCCTCAGACGGCTGCCCACTGCTGGTGATGGTGGTGTTGCTGCTGCTGGTGGTTGTGGGGGGAAGCTCCTACCCATCACCTGAGCGTCAGATGCCTGCCCACTGCTGGTGGTGGTGGAGTTGCTGCTGCTGGTGGTGGTTGTGGGGGGAAGCTCCTTCCCATCCCCTGCAGCCTCGGACGGCTGCCCACTGCTGGTGATGGTGGAGGCTTTGACTGAGTCCCAGCACCAGGCCCCTTGTCTTTTCTGCCTGAGGGTGCAGGCCCCTTATCCTCTCTAGCAGCAGCTGGGGATGGCTCCTTGCTCCTCTTGGCAGAAGCTAGGGATAGCTCCTTGCTCCTCTTGGCAGCAGCTGGGCATGGCTCCTTGCTCGTCTTGGCAGCAGTTGGGGATGGCTCCTTGCTCCTGTTGGCAGCAGCTGGGGGTTGCACCTTTACCTTCATGGTAGCAGCTGGGGGTGGCACCTTTACCTTCCTGGCAGCACTTAGGGCAGGCACTCTTTCCCTGTGGCTGCCTGGTGACCGGGATCCCTTCCCACCACTAGTAGCTGTGAACACCACTGGGCCCGTGGACTGGGTGGCTGAGGTGCTTGCCTGGGATTTACACACCCTGGCCAGATGTGAAGGATGGGGGTAAGGGTAGGGAAGAGGTCAGTGGTGGAGAGAAAAAGCTTCTTAGGGACATTGGGGCAGGAAGAGGGAGAAGGTCTGGGAGTGGAGGAAGAGGGAGTGGTTGTAGGAGGTGTCTGTCTGCTGTGTTTGGGTGCAGGTGCATGGGCTGGATGCTGTTGTGAGGTGGATGGCTGTTGGGTGTCTGAGTGCTTGTGTTTGTGTACTTTGGGAGTAGGGGGCACAGACATAGTGGGAGAGGACACAGGGGACGTGTGCATGGCTGTTGGGGTAGTGACTGCCAGTGAGGTGTTTGTTCTGATTGGTGTGCTGGTGATGGTGATAGTGGATGAGGATGTAGTGCATGCAGGTGTGAGTGTAGATGCAACTGGGAGGGAGGTGAACAAGGAAGTGGAGGGGTACACAGTGGAGGCAGTGGATGGTGGTATGTCTGCATCTGGATGGTGTTTGTGTGAGTGCCTGTTGAATGATGTGTGGTACCTGTATTTGCCTGTGTCACTCTTGTGTGTTGTCTTGTGTGCATGCTCGTCTGCCTGTGTACTTGGGATAGGTTGGGGTTAAGGGGAATGGGATTGGGTAGAGGAAGTTGGAGGGGTGAGGGTGGAAACAGAGACAATGGTTGCCATCAGAGAGGAGGCCAGAGCCTGGATTGATCTCTGTTGGGCCACCAAGCCAGTGTGAATGCCCTCCAGAAATACATTGCACAGTTGCATTTGGGCTGCCAGCCCCTGGATGGCATTCACAATGGTTGACTGCCCAAGAGAGATGGATCGCAGGAGGTCAATAGCCTCCTCACTCAGGTCTAACTGGGACATGGCCTGAGGTGCCTGGGGCGAAGGAGATGCCCATCCCCCTGGGTGAGCGGGCACAGGCTACTCGCTGAAGCCTGCTGGGAGGGCGGTGCTGTAGACGGGGTGGGCACAGAGGTGTCCGCCACCAGCAGGGAGCTTACATCTGAGGAGGTATCTGTGTACGAACTGTCCCCTCCAGTCTCCGCCGTGGTGCTCACCTCACCCTCTGTCCCACTGGTGCCCTCAGCGTCGGTGGACTCTGCCTCCTGGGTCCTATGGGATGCAGCTCCCTCTGTTGCCAGTGCCTCTGCTCCTCCGCCAGATTATGCTAATGCACATCAGGACAGGATGTCAAAATAAGAAAGGGGGGTAGAGAGACAAAGGATAAACTTGGTCAATAGCTGCACCAACACTACCATTGGCGTACACTGCACCCTCACACACAGGGAACAGCCCTATGCACTATCCATGGCATTACCAGTAACTATGCTAGTCACCAGGGCATGGGTAGGGACACATACCACCCACTGCAGTATACCTGGGACCCACACACCACTGCCCAGTAGTGGATGCCTACTAGCTAAGTTGAGGGAATATCACATCAGAACCCCGACCAACATGGGATCTACACTGCAATGTCAGCCCTGGCCTAGGGCCATCCACAGGCAAACATCTCCCACCCAGATACCACCCCAACGGATGTAAGTAGTAATGATGGGCACAGTACTCACCCCCTTGTTGCTGCTGTGATGCCCCCAAGTGCCCATCCAGCTCCGGATAGGCCACCACCAGTATGCGGGCCATCAGGGGGATCAAGGTTGGACGGGCACCCCTTCCTCGTTGGGAGGCCATCCCCAACTGGGCCTCCACCGTCTTCCGTGCCCAGCGTCTCAGGTCCTCCCACTGTTTCTGATAGTGGGTGCTCTGCCTGCCGTAGAACCCCAGGGTCCGCACATCCTTGGCGATGACACACCATATACCCTTATTTTGATGGGCACTGAACTGCAGAGGAAGTATACACAGGGAAAGGTATTAGTTAGACCGTCCTGCCTGTTACACTCATGGCCCACCATAGCCCTCCCATCCCCTTACACACAGACATGGCCCAGCATACATGCTGTACACTGTCCAGGGCCCATCCAACAACCCCCCACACGAGGCCTTTACACACACCACTCCATGCATTCATGCCCCATGCACATGCAGTGTAGGTCCTCTCCTGTTGAAGGTCAGGTAGCAAGTGAGTGAACAGATAGAAAATGGCGGTCACGTCCGCCGCAGTGCATACCGTCACCACCAGCGTACATCACCATTGGCCACTGTACCCCATAGGGCCCAATAATAACCAATGAGGAGTTGCACAGTGGTTCCAGACTGCCTCCCGCAGCGGCACACAATGTCAGCGGAATTACCTCACTTCCACCTGGTCCTCCATACAGGACAGGCAGCACCATTTCAACGGGGGTAGAGCATGGATCCTACCTGCGTCACAGATCAAAATTGTACATTCAAGATATATGCCACTAATACATTAATAAATCAATTCATGTATTGAACTGTAGTGGGTACAATGTACAGATTGTGACCGACTCCTCATTCTTTTGCCTCACAGATTGCAACCGCTGCATGTGAATAGGAGATGGAGACATCTCCCTGTGTACAGACCCCTGGTGGACTTGGCAACAATGGAGAACAGGCACATTATACTCACCTACAGATTTAGCAGGGTCACAATCACAGAGCTGTGTGCCCAATTGGAGCCTGACCTGATATCTGCTATCCGTCACCCCACTGGGATCCCCCCTCTTGTGCAAGTGCTATCAGTGCTCCATTTCTTGGCAATTGGTTCTTTCCAAGTGACAGTGGGCTTGGCAGCAGGAATGTCACAGCCAATGTTCTCAATACTGCTGACCAGAGTGTTGCCTGCCCTGATTAAACACACGTGCAACTACATTGTTTTCCCCCAAGTGGAGGATTTGGCCACAGTGAAGGCTGACTTCTATGCAATGGGACATATCCACAACATAATTGGGGCGAATGATGGAACACATATTGCACTTGTCCCCCCCGCCAGAATGAACAGGTCTTCAGAAATCGTAAAAGTTTCCACTCGCTGTGCAGATGGTGTGTTTGGCGGACCAATACATCTCCTATGTCAATGCTAAGTATCCAGGCTCGGTTCATGATGCTTTTATCCTGAGGAATAGCAGCATCCTAAATGTGATGGCCCCACTACAGAGGCATGGTGTGTGGCTAATAGGTGAGCCCTGGTTTCCACCCTGTGGCTGTTGGTGTATGGGTATGGTGTGGGCCATATGGCATAGTGTGTGGCTAACAGTTGTACCTCGAAATTTGCAGGTGACTCTGGTTACCCGAACCTCTCATGGCTAATGACCCCTGTGAGGAATCCCAGGACAAGGTCAGAGGAACAATACAATGAGGCACATGGTTGAACAAGAAGGATATTAGAACGTACCTTCGGCCTCCTGAAGGCCAGGTTTTGGTGCCTCCATCTAACAGGTAGATCCCTGTGCTACTCACCCAAGAAGGTCTGCCAGATAATCGTGGCATGCTGCATGTTGCACAACCTTGCCTTGAGATGCCATGTGCCTTTTCTGCAGGAGGAGGAGGCTGGAGATGGCCGTGTGGCAGAAGTGGACCCTGTGGACAGTGAAGATGAGGAGGCAGAGGATGAGGACAAAAGAACTGCAGTGATACGTCAATACTTCAAAAGACACGCAGGTAAGACTGTGTAACTTCACATTTCATTGACAGTTTTGTGTTTGACATTGTCACTGGCAGGCTGTGAATTCCCACTTCTATGCCCACTCAGTGTACCCTTTGGCAACTCTTTTTGCAGATGTTGATACCCCACTATCGCTCCTGGTGTGTTCACTGCAGCCAACTATAGGTCTTTCCTATGTGTGCATTACTGTACAGTTGAATTGCAATGTTTAAACCTTGTTAAACTAATACATACTTACATCATTTGACATACTCCATACTTGTATTTTTTCAAGTGGTGTTTATTTAAGTGCTATGAAGAAAAGGAGGTAATGCAGTGGGCTGGGGTGATGATGGAGGAAAGTCAAGGGTAGAGTCCAGTCCATTGGTAGCACAGGTGCATTGTCCAAAGGGGCATAGGAAGGGGAGCAATGGCAGTTCAAGGTGGCCAGGGTGACAGAATGGGTGACATTCAGGAGAGTCTTGTTTCCTGGCCGGGGTCTTGGCAATGGTCTCTGGCTTCTGCCTGGATCGCAGGGAACGTTTGCCAGGTGATTCTCCTTCTGCAGGGGGTGATGGTGGCCTGTTGGTCCTGTGGCATGGCCTCCTGTCCACTAGTGGCAGTGGAGGTGGAGGGCTGTTCAGATGTTTGGCTAGTGGCAGGGGCCCGCTGGTGTGACACTGCCTCCCTCATAATGTTGGCCATGTCTGCCAGCACCCCTGCAATGGAGACCAGGGTGGTTTTAATGGCCTTCAAGTCCTCCCTGATCTTCTGGTACTGTCCCTCCTGCAGCCGCAGTGAGTGCCTCCTGGAGAGTCGGTTCCCTAGCCCTGTCCTCCCACCTGGCGCACAGCAGTCCTGTTGTCCTGTGCCTCTGTCCCCTGAACCATGGGCCCACTGCCATTGACCCCAGGTCCCTGATTGTCTTGGGTATGGGGGGTGCCCTGGGGTCCCTGTAGTGGTGGGCACACTGCTGATTGACGTGTCCTGGGGAGGGAGGTATGGGCATGCTGGGTGGGTGCTCGGGTGATGTTTCCTGAGGGGGAGGCTCTGTGGTGGTGTGTGACTGTGCCTGGGTAACCAACTGTCCGGAGGTCCCTGATGGGCCATGTTGGTCATCCAGATCCAGGCAAGCAGAGTCACTGTCATCACTGTGGGCCTTTTCTGTGGGGGGACTGGATGTTGCTGGCACCTCTTCTCTGGTGACATTGGCTGGGATACCTGTGAGGATGTATATGCAGTGTTAGTATTTCTGTGTGTGACATATTGTGCATAGGTGGGTTGCCCTCTATGGTTTTTATTTCCCTGGCAGCTTTTCCTTGTGTGAGTTGGACCTAGGCCCAACCATAGCATAGAAACAGTACTCATCACAGCCATAAATTACACCCTTGTGATCTTCGAATGAGGAGGAATGGCAACCCTCATCCTTCTGGACCTCTCAGCACCATTAACCACAGTCTGACAACCTTTCCTCATCAGAAAACCGCATGAGGTTGGCATCCAAGGACCTGCTTTCTACTGGATTTGCGCCTCTCTAACATCTCAAGCACAAGCTGTCAACCTAGCGCCATACACCTCAGAAGCCTGCAAACTCATATATAGAAAGTCATAAGGTTCTTCCCTTAACCCTACCCTCTTCAGTGCATACATAATCTGTCTGGTCAATGTCAACCACAAACAACATTAACATCCTCTCCTACGCTGATGAGACACATCTTATACTCTCTCTCTCTTGGGCAAGACCCCAACACCAAAAGCAAGTTCACTGCCTGCATGACTGACATTGTTAACTGGATGAATGCCAACTGTCTCAAGCTCACCACTGACATGACAGAAGCAGTGACCTTTTGCAAGAACTCCTTGCCATGGGACTCAGACTGGTGGCAGGACCATCACTCTTGCCTAGCACTTACATTAGAAACCTTGGAATCATCATAGAAAACAAACTGGGAATGACTGCACAAGTCGGCACTGTCACTGGATCCTATTTCTATATGCTTAAGATGCTGAGGAATATCTTCAAATGGTCCCTAAGCAACACTAGAAAAAACATTTGACTATGGAAACTCTCACTAAGCTGAAATAACCAAACAACTCACCACAAGATGACAAGCCAATTAGAACTTAGCAGCCACACTCATCCTCAACCTCCCATGCAAACTTCACCTACATCACACCTCAAGGAGCTCAACTGGCTCCTAAAACACAACTGTGCCCATTCAAACTTCTCACACATACACATTAGACGCACTACACAACTTCAGACCCTCCTAAGTGAACAGTCCAATTACCTTCCACCAACCACCCAGACACCTACACTCAACAGGACTCCTACTCACACACATTCCACACATACACAGAGCCAGTGAATTGGGTTTCTCAACATTCACCACTAAAGCATGGAACTTCCTCCCATTTTCCATCAGGGACTCCTCCCTGCTAACTGAATTTCACAAGAAGCTGAAGACCTGGCTTTTCAAATTGCTCTGCCCTGGGTGGGGATGGACACACAGACCTGAACAGTGCTGGGATTTCCTCAGGGGTGATAGTACTCTTTACAAATATACACTACATAACATTACATAACATAACATAACGTAGCATAACATGACATAACATGTAGCACGGGTTATCAGAAAGAATTCTGGTCAAGAATATGAAAATAATTGTGGGACGTGGCAGTTCTCTGGATAAATGATCAGGCTGGCCCTATGGTTTCGGAAACAGCCCAATAAGACTGGGCCCCAAACACGTCTAGTCATTTTATAATAAAGGGGAGACAATGGAAGTGGAAGATGTTTCTAATATTTTTGACAATATCACATGCTTTCACCATATAGAATCGTTCAGAATAGAAGGGAGTGATGTAACTTATGGAGGCTAAACATGTAATGAAACCCCTGCTTCTAGCTGCATTCAGGTTGATCTATTCTTGTATGTTTTATTCATTTGGGTCCCAAGACTTATGATTATACTAAATATTTTCCTAGAAGCTAGCAAGCTACTGATTTCATGATCAAGTGATTTGGTATCATCTTTATATATGAAAGCCAGCAGAAGTGGTCCAGCTAGCTATCAGTCGATATTTTTCTTAGATTCAACTGGAAACATTTTTGCCAGACTAATACAGAATATAAACCATGAATGGGTTGTCTGATTGTCTGGCTGGGTTTCATAGTTGTCTAGTGGCTGATGATTCATGTGTCAGGCTCTCTGTAAGTTAGACAAAGTACCTACCAATCAAGAAACAAAACATTGATCCAGCGTGTAATGATTTGAAAGCAGTATTTGTCAATCTATATAAATTACGGGAAGTATTGAAGGATGAAGGCCAGAAGACTCAATTGATACTCAAAAGACTAAAAGCAAATAACAAAGTTTAACATGGTAACAGAGGAAATCTGATTGATTCTATTCCAGTTTCTTACTTAATGGCACTATTTTATTTTGTTTGCTAATACTAAGGGCCTAATTAAAAATTCAGCGGTCACACTCACAGTGACTGTCAGACCGGCGCGGTTATGGAGGTCTGACCGCCACATTACGAGGTTGGCAGGCAGCCCCGCCAACCTATCGCTGTCTCCGCCTGGATTGGAGATCTTGATGGGCTGACGGTGGTGCAAGTTGGAATCATCGATGAAACTGCCATGAAAAGGCTGGTGGAGAACAGGTGCAGGATGCCACAGGGGGTCATGGGCAGTGAAGGAGTCCCTCTGCCCACCACCCTCGTTGTGCGCATTGTCTGCTGTAATGCACAGACAGTGCGCATTACGAGGATGCTGGTGCCCCCTGCCGGTGGCAGCATTGCCACTGGCTCGAATATGAGCTGGTGAAAATGCTGTCGCCACTTTACCACTAGGCTGACCGGAGGACACCTAGGTTTCTGCTGGTCAACTCAGCAGAAAAGTCTTAATGTGGCCTGCCGGGGGGTAGTTAGCATGGTGGCAACCACCGCTTTGGGAGTTTGGTGGAAAGGCGTTTCCATCCACCAAACTCATCATCAGGCTGTAAGTTTGTTGCAGTACTATTATTTAAGGATGATGCAAGTTTACAGATAGCAGAGTCAGTGATGCATAGACTCTTGGATGTGGTCACAAGGTACTGTTGACACAAAGGTGAAATTATAAATTAAACAAGAAGCACGAGTATGAACCTGGGTGAAAAACTGAAATATAATCTTAAAAGCACTAGCTGTTCTTTGAAGCAAACACAGCTGGGGTACCTTGGTCTTAGATTAGTTAGTTCACTGCCTAGGAAACACCAAAGTTCATAATTAAGTTATCATTTTGAAGTAGGTCTCTAGGGCAATCAAAAGATTTAACAATGGATAAAGAGGTCGATTTACTCATTTTTCACACAACACAGAGCAACAACCTCATTGTCTGCACTGTGTGACACAAGGAGGAAACACAATATAGAACCAGATCTACTAAGATTGACCCATGGCTGTTGTGCGTCATGACCTGTGGTGGGGCCATAGTTAATCTCCCTTGTGTAACGCACTACCTTACACTGTGATGGGGAGGAGAATGCCCATTGTCTAGCATACGATTTTTATGGGAAGGACAAACTTTCATTTCAAATTCCTATTCCTAGACAAACTACATAGGCTTCAATGCACTGAAAGCATGTTGTACACTTCAGCACACATGCCATGCATTGTTTTTTTGAGAAATAAAACATTTCCCTTATTAAAGTGTTCTTTAGGAGGTGTTGTATTTGACTGTCTCAGTTGACCAGGCTGTATGTCCACCCCTATGGGTGTTTGCCCTGGTCTGTCCATGTAACGTCTCCTTGACACAAAGTTAGGCAAAGTGCTTTTTGCTCTCAGAAAAGAGCACCTTTTTAGCACAAAATGCCTTTGCGACGGAAAGTAAATATGGGAGCACTATAAAGTTGGAAAATTATTTATGGTAGAGAATATGCTCTTTTAGAGATTCTATTGCTCATTTGAAGCTAGTAATTTTCTGTATCGAACTATAGCTAAAAGAGTCAACATCACTTTAAGCGCTTGCTCTGACTGAGTTAATGGAGCTGTCTTGAAGGGCCACTCACAAAGGCTCAACTATATTACAAATATACGTCTCACCTTTCAGCTTCATATTTGTTGCAATAATTCAAATTCTATATGTTAAAAAGCCTTGTTAAAGTTAAAAATACATGCAAAAAGCAAATATGCATAATGTACTAAACAAAGCTTCTCCATGTAAAATATAACTTGGAAACCAAGTGTAACATATACGTACAAGAGTATAACGCGAAAGGATATTATTGGTTTCAGCATGTTCACAGTTGGAAATTGGGTTACTGGTTGAGGAAGTGAAACCCTTCTCAAGCAGCAACCACAATTTCAGTCAGGTTGAAACACAAGCAAACCCCAAATTGCCCTGTGCTTAGCCCTCTGGTAGCTTGGAACAAAGCAGTAAGGCTTAACTTAGAAGCAATGTGTAAAGTGTTTATGAAGCACTTGAAACAGTAATACAGTGTGAAAACAAGACAAGGAAAATTCAACACCAATTTAGAGAAATAGAGTAAGATATGCTAAACTATTTGAGACTGAAATTACAAAAATCCAACCAGTCGAACAAGAGATCTGCAATTTTAAAGATTTAAGTAAAAATCGTACCTGTAAACATAAGGTGCCAACTGCAGATATCTCGTCATGCCTTACCAGGACAAAGTCACAAGTTCAGGTTGAATGCAGAGGAACATAGGCTAGGTATGGGGACTCAGCTAGGCCTGCTAAACAAAGTACTGTAAATGCTGATTTGCAGAGCTTCGTGAGATCCTCCTTCAAGGATGTGTATTGCAGCAGCAGTTTCAATGGTCTGCAAAATGAGGCCCTGTGTCAAGGATGCATCATGCAGCAGCGATTCTGGGGAGCCTCATGGATGTAATGAGAGGTTATGTGCCAAGGAGGCATCACGCAGCTGCAGTTCCTAAAGGATGCGGGTTCCTGCATCGGGAATGTGTTGTGCAGCAGAGGTTCTGATGTGGAGCTGCGAGGCAATGCATTACACTACTTGGTATCTGCTTGGACCACACGTGGGGTGGCAGAGCAGCTTCAGACCTACTTCTAAGGGTCCAGGGCTGGAGTTTCACCACTGGGGGTGGGAGGGTAGGAACCTAGAAGACAAAATTCAGGTAATGGGTTCAAGGTGGTGGGAGACTTTTTGGTCCCTGAAGCTCTGATCGGGAGGCCAATCAAAGAACCCTTGGGGTCACTATGGCAGTCCTGGGTTCAAGTTGCAGGTCCAGTCTTTCTCACTCATGCAGCCAGGCAGCAGTGCAACAAAGTATTAGTCCTTCTTGCAGAGCAGCACAGCAGTCCTTCTGATAAGTTAGGTCTGATGGACCAATATGTAAACCTGAGGCCTACTTTAAAGGAGGAGAAGGTTCTGTAGGTCTCCACCCTGAGAGGTGCTTGTACTCTTTGTGCCTCCCTGCTCCGGCCCCAGCTTGTCTAGGTCACAAAAGGCTAGTGTCAAATTATATGTGAGTGTGCTCAGGCAGAGCCTTTGAGATGTGCAAGTGTGTTATGTGACAGCTCTTACCCTCATCATGTCAGAGATGGCCCTTTCTGCCAATTCCTATTCCCCTTTGTCTCCCTGTCTGGGAGCAATACACAAAGACCAAATGCCAGCCATACCTAGTCATGTAACCCATGATACAAGCTGAAAGGACTGAATAGTTAGGATAAGAAAATTCCAACTTTCTAAAATTGGCATGCTCAGAATTTTGACTTCAAATATTTCTTTCCTATGAAACAGGGTTTTAAATTACAATTCATCAAACTTCAACATTCCTTCCTGCTCCCAATTAATAAATATAATAGGGTAACCTAATTTCATCCTCTTGGAGAGGCAGGCATTGAAACAGTGAGAAACAAATGTAAGTGTTTTTCACTGCCAGGACATGTAAAAGTTAAAGGTACATGTTGAACATTTTAAATGCAAGACATCCTGCCCAATTGGCTGGTTAGTGGCTACCCTGTGGGTAAATTATATGTATTAAAGGGGAAGGTTTCGGCCAGGTTGAGATGGTAATTTAAAATTACACACACATGCTGCAAATGCAGACCTGAGACATGTTTTAAAATCTACTTATGTAAGTGGCGCAATTAGCGCTGCAAACTAACCACTAGTGGTATTTAATTTACATGCCCTGGCTACTTCTAGTACCACTTTACTAGGGACTTACAAGTAAATTAAAGGTTTGGATTGGGTGTAAGCCAATATTACCATGTTGATGGAGAGAGCATAAGCACATTAGCACTGGTTAGCAGTGGTAAAGTGTGCAGAGCCCCGAAGCTAGCAGAAACAGCACGATGGAAGGCAAAAACCTTGGGCAAATTCATGTCAAGGATGTCAGGTCCAGCATTCACTTCCTGTAAAATTTAGTTTAAGGGTGAGGTCACTTGATTTTAACTACCTGTGGAAGACAATGAAGGTCTTGTAAGATCTTGTAAAATCTTGAATTCACCGCATACAATGCATTTGAAGTTATTTTGTCCTCTCTAACAGGATGTCTAAGAGGTAGCATTCCAATTTGAAAAAGACTTGCATTGGAATATTTTAATCGCTTAAAATGCATTTAAGTGATCTGGAGTCATTTTTGTAATTTTAGATGAATTTTAGACTTCTTTTAAATATTGATTCTCTTCCTCCTGGGCCCATGTGTATTCTGGGCCTAAAACATAGGTTACCAAAGGCATAAACATTATGCAGATACGGAAATCATTTAGATGACTGAAACTTACCTGACCATTCCCAAAACCCAAACCCCCTGAAACAAACTATCTCTCCTTTGACATTTACTTGGGCTTGTTTATGGTGAAACACTCACACTTGCTTTCCCTTCAACTATCAGTTAACAAGAGATATTGACACAACACCTTAGCAATGGGAATGGATTTAGATACATCCAGTGCTAAAGTTGTTTTCTAGACTTTAGTGAGAATTAAATTCTACTCTTCTTTCTTTGCAAATTAGCTATTAACAAATCAATTTATGGGGGTTCTCGAGTGCACTGCAAATATTGAAATGGCTGTCAAGGTCGAATTTCATCTGTGTAGTTGATCATATCATACTGTTTTCCGATCAGTTCTTTGAGCTCTGATCTGAGAATTAATTTATTAAACATAGTATCATCCTTAGACCATTTGATGCACTTGAATCAATACCTCTTATTACAAAAGCTAAATGCACCTTCATGCTTTCCAAGGTCCTTATTTGTATTATGTTGCCTTGCCTGATCATCTTATCTCAGAACTTCTATATAATGAAGCGAATGAGACTTTCCATAGAGCTCCGTGATCACCATTTATTTTATTATTCTCAGCCACTGGTATCTCGATTCTGACTACCTTAGAATTTGATGGATTCTACCCATCACACTCCACTAAAACAGTCACTTTAATTTGCCTTTGATTCTTCCTTGACGGCAATCCTGCTCATAACTATTTGGAAAAAGTGTCCAAATTCTATCAACATTTTTAAAAAGTGCCACCTTAGTTCTCTGCTAAACACAGCAAGTTACAGTAGGTATCTCAAGAACAGATATGGCAAAGCCTTTTTGGCAGGGGCTCCAGAGTCCTCTGTGACACCATTCAGAGCTGTGCTGCACTCAGCATCCAGGCTCATCACCACTCAGTAAAATTCGATAATATCACATTTAAATTCCGTAACCTCCACTGGCACCCAAGTACAGCGAGAACTCAGTTCAAACTTCCCATAAAGACATACTTCACAGTAATTTAGAGACTCCTTTTCCCGTTTCAGGGGGCACAAGAAGCCGAGGAAGTAGAAACAATGAAATATTATAGGTACCCAAATTCAGAAAATTAGCTCTAAAGCGATCCTTTCAGTGTCTCTACTTCTGCCAGAAACGTCTACTCTGACGTAAGGAAATACAACTATTATCTGTCACTCAGTAAGCACTTCAGACTTACCTTTTTGCACAGTTTTTTAACTAAGGCTCAACTTAATTGAAACATGCCTAAACAACAAAGCTATAGAAATATTAGGATTGCGTTTTACTTTTATGTTTGAAATTTTAATTGCCTCTCAGTCTAGGCTCACTACATATTAACACTAAGTAAAATACATAAAATAATAATTTCCCTTATCCTTCTGTTATCCTGCCTTCACGTCTGCTCACATTTATCATATTCAACCCTCTGATAAAGGAAGATAGGTCGGGCCCGTACATAAAAGCATTTCTGAGTACTAGAAGCAAGTACTTTTAGAGTACTCTTTTAAGTACTCTTGTGTGTTGTACTTAATATTAGAAAAATTACAACGAAGGCACAGTCCACACGATTTGAACGACTGGTTCATGAATATTCTCTCAATATGCTCATTTTCCCATTTCAGATATCTTAGGCGAATTCACAAAGGCACATAAGAGTACCACATGACTACTAATTTAATATAGCCTAAGGTTCCTTTGTGAATAGGTCTCACTGTGTCTAGCTGAAAAAACAGAACTGGCTGCATGCTTGAAGCAATTCCTCCCTCATGTAAAGAGCACAGTGCATCTATTTTAATACCTCTCTTTTGAAATTAGTCATCCTCTGTCACCACAAACATATTGTCGTTGCCTCCTTGTGAAAAAAATAATTGGCAACTAAAAGGTTTTGTCTAACTACTAGATGACCGCCAACTGTCCCTAGCCCATTGGGCAAAGTTATGGAGGAGTTCTATGAATGCTCATCAGTGAAGACGGGGGCTTAGAAAGGTCATTGAATTAGCCCTAGCCCATGCCAACCAACATTTATTGCTCGCCTTAGATGAAAACAGGAACAGAAAATAAGTCCCCACTCATCAAATTCTCAGCAGCCCACAATACCACACACTTTGGCATACTGGATGTGTGCCATCCTCCCAATCCATAACCAATAGGTGCAGATTAGACCAACTGAATTGTCATCTATGAGGATGGTATGCAAAGCACCCACGAATCATCTTTTTCCTGCCTCCACCTCACTGCCAATACATGTGTCTAGCTGTGCTCTGCGAGAGGGATCATAGGGACCTCGAAATGTATGCTTATCACACACCAATACATTCCCAGTTCAAAAACAGGACATGGAAAAGGGCTAACATCGCCACTTGTCTAAAAAATGCATAATCCTTTGAACAACAGAGTGCGTTTTATGACTCACTGCGGCCAAAACAGAGATCCTGATGCCTGCAAGTCTAGAAACGTCCTCTTAGCCCTTCTATCCTATTCCAACTGTACGAGGAGTGTCATAAGTCATGTTTATTAGGATGTCATGTATGTATGCTCCATATTTATAGTGCTTGAACTCTAAGGCAAACCATCATGACCTTGGGATACTAATGTATACTTCTGTTTCATGACCAACTTGTTTCTTTTCAGTAAATGTGATTGAGATCTTGTGCAAATTATTCAGAAGAAATGTGATTCTATTCTTTGCTGGTATGAACTGCCCAACTTTGCAACGCTAGCATCTCATTTTACTAAATGAAGTAATGTGCAACCACCTTCCCATATTACCATTCATCATTTCATATTACTCATCTTATTAGCGGGATTAAAGCAATGGAATATACTGGGGAATTTTAGCTTTCGCTGTGGTAAAAATCATCCTGCTCAAGTTAGGTGGCAACCAGTGGCCAAGATGAGTCATGAAATTATTGTATTTGGCGCCTTTTTCCCCTATAGTGTTAATTAGCAACATTAACTTAACTCTTAGAGGCTAATTTACAATATGGCCTTTTCGAACAGGCATTTTGGACTACGAAAAGTAGCCCTCCTGCAGTACTTTCTTACATACTCTTATATGCCATTATGAATTCCTCCCAAAATATCTAAAATTGGAATAAAATGGGAATATTCATAGAATATACATATAGAGTCAGTAACAATAGAAAGGACTGTGCCCTCTTTGCAGGTTTATCAATAGGAGGTGGAGGGTTCTGGGCCAAGTCATAAAGGCTGTAAGAGTATGTAAAAGAGTACATGACTTCGAAATTTGCCACCTATGCCCTTTCTATTAGTAGTTGGGTTTTACTTCTGTTTGAGCATTGGTTACATACATAGTGTCAGTGCAGATGGTAATATATTATTTATTGCCACTATTGAGTTTGTGGAGGGGGACATACAAACATACATGCACATTAACCTTACAGAAGTTTACACCAGGAGGCAAATTCCCAGGCAAATTAGACAATCCTTTCATTTGTCTACATGATTAATATTACTACAACAGATACTTTGAAAAAGTGACTTACAAATAAGAAGCTTTGTGTTTCACTAAGAAGGTGATGCTCTTTTCTTGCACCATTTGAAAGTGAACCGAGAGATCCTCAGTGGCCATTTAGGGTCCCTCATGGCGCAACTCTCATGGAGAATGACCTTATGACCTAAATGCAGAATGTTGGCACTGAAAATGCCCTATGCTTGGCACTGGAGAGCCTATATACTTGCCCTGCATTTCCCACAGCATGTCTCTGATCGTTTTTGATCTTCTTGGCCTCAGTAAACATGAAAATCATGAGAGTATGCTGAAAGCCTACTGTAACATCAGGTGCAAGCCACAAAAGGTTTTGCTTTTTGGAGGACACACTACGCGAGCTTACTTTACAGAGCATGACTGACATCAGTTCACCAGGACATGGAAGACTGACAGTGGTGCCACCAGATTATAGAGACAAGACAGACCTTTTTATCTTTTACCAGCCAGGAAAAGCTTCCTCCAGCTCTCCTTTTAAACTTGGTCTTCAGAGCCATTCGTGCAAGACGTGGATGGGGCATGTGTAATCACTGTCTATATGTAGGCACACATGGATAACAGGGCCTGGGAAGATAGCTTAGTGTATCAGTTTTAAACGGCTTGCATCTCAATTCTTTGAAGGATTTTTCCTAAAAAGGATGAAGAACCTCATTCACGAGGTGGCGTGCTTCATCATAGTGCCTCTCCTCACAGCAGGCCAAACCTTGTGGCGAATGTGGTGGGCTCCACCTGGAGATGTTTACCGTGCCACTTTCTTTGTTTTTTTTTCATTTCTTTAATAACTTTTAACTTGCTAGGAGCAATGGGACTCTAAGTAAATGTGAGGTCTAAACATTAGTCCAGGGAAACGAGGAATTTATTGGTGCTTACTAGACACATCAATAAAACCAGAGAGGTGAAAGAGTAATGTATAATGCTTGATTCTTGGGCCCATATATATACTTATTAGCGCAGCATTTGCGCCGCTTTTTTGACGCAAAAGTGGCGCATACTTACAAAATACAATTGTACAAATGCGGCGCTAAAAAAGTATAACTATGGGCCTTAGCGTTAATATAAAGATGTTTACATGTTTCTGCCCTTACTAGGGAGGCCTGTACAGGCCCAGGACATTTGTCACAAAAGGGGTCGCTTTTAACATGTCATCGATTTTCAACACTACTTGTTGTATTCCTCCAAGGTAGTACGCCATAGCCAAAGGAAAAATATATTTTTATCTTGAACAATTGTTCCAAGTCCTATCCATACTGCAACAATTTACGAGAGGGCCTGGCTCGATTGGCTCACTAGTAGTACCTCTTGGTTGGGCAGTTCGGCAGATCAACTCACAATGAGCCATTGGTGAAAATACCTCATATCCAGGCCATTTATAGCTAATACACTTAACCACCGTTCCAAGACCAGCTACACTTGTGTGACTAGTCATGAAAGGGAGGGTACCTTTTGCCCCCCCTGAAACCTTCCATAGCCCACTTTTGTACTTTTGTATTACATATGGTCTGAATGTGCAATTAGATCTGTGTAGAGCATGTGTACTGTGCATGGCTATGGCAGCCAAGGGCTCCATTTTGATTACCTGCTCATGAGTGATCCCTATTATTAAGGATGGAGTCTGACAGACATCATTGCAAATCGTAAAGTTTTCCAAAGCATTCATGGTGTCCTTTGTAGTGGGCCAATATTTAGGGTATGTAGTGGTGCAGTTTGGTTACTATGATTGAGGGGCGTAAGCTTCAGATTTTCAAACAATCGACATGGCATAGAATGTTAAACTACACTATATACACGCAGGGCTCATGAGATGGACTTTAGGGGAAGTGGAAAGGGAGAGGACTAAGGATTGGTATGGGTACTTAATGAGAGAAAACACAATATTTAGTAAAATAATCAACACGTTTGAAGACTTTCAAAGCAGGACGGGGTAGAGCATGTGTAAGCTTTTGTCCGTGTGTATGTAAAAATGCCTTGTGAAATCCGACAGATACTTCACCATACCTGAATTAAAGCACCCGTGTCCAACAGTTTACCAGAAAACACATTTTAGGGAGGAGGTGTAACACCCCAGCTGCTCTCCTGAAGGTATGAAGGATAGAAGACAGACAGTACCTCATGAAAGTGAGACAGTCCTTGCCCTCTTCCTGGTCCACTGCTCTTCACAAGCAGGTGTGGAGGTAGGAAGTGAGAAAGCTACCCCCTTATTTGTTCATTTGTTTTGTGTCTCCCCTAATGTGGAGCTCTGAGCCCTACCCATCCTTCTAGCTAAGATAAGGCTGTGGCATGACCAGTTAAGGAGAAATACACAAAAGTCACGGACTGCCTAATACCAGTCTCAGAGCTGGACCTGTGGAATATGTATACTTAGTATACGTTTGAAGCGTAAGACTTTGTGTTAAGATTTATAAACAGCCAGCACCTGGGGGCAAATACCATGCAAGACAGAAAAAGACATTTGAGCTCCAGGATCGGGTGGCTGACAGCCATTTCACCTTTGTCTAGTTCAGTAAATAGGAGTCTATGTATCCGACCAGGAAATCTGCCATTAAAACTTTACATGAAGGAGCCCTATGTCTACTGGAGGATGATTTTGGAGGCAGCACTACATAAGGGAAAGTCTACAAAAAGTGGAAGGGCTCAAGGGGCTTTTCAGGAGGGACTGGCCCCCTATAGCCCACTGACGAATCTGTACCAAAAGGCATGTGGTGAGACCTTGTGACCATGGCTATCAGTGCCACACGCCCAGAAGGTAGCCAACTTGCTCCTCGAACCTATACTTTCAGGAGGAAACTCACTCCAACCTGATTGGTCTGCAAAGAGAGGTGAAAGTTGACCAAACGTGAAGAAAATGACTATGAGTTACAGTTTACTGGAAGAAGCGCCTGTAATTGCTTGGTGTTCCAAAAAATTGCAGCCAGATCAGCGGTTTCATTCGTAAAAGAAAACTTACCTGTAATGGCCTTGCGCTAGCGAAATTCACAACCACTTTCGGTTTCATCTCTGTCACTCTTCATGGCCTCCATTTGGCACCTACCCTCTCTTAGGCATTAAAACACTTGCCTCAAAATCAGTCGTGCAATCGAAACTCACCCAAAACCCAAACCCAACAGTCATCCATCCAGAGATTGCTTCTGATGTTTAGTTATAGACGTACAATCATGATAGTAGATATGGGTGGGGGAGTATACAATGACTTAATGTGATGGTGACAATAGCAGCAGATCCTGCAAGATTTACAGTTCTTGCAAAATGTTGGGCCTGGCTCGATATTTAAGTCCTGCCCAGCTCTGACAACATTGCTTGTTACTCGGTGCACAGTGAGGAAGACCTTTGATTAATGGCCAGTTGTTTTCCACTCTAGAGCTGTGATACATTTCCATCAGGTCACCTCACCCTTTCTTTGTGCAGACTTCATCATTTGGTGATGCAGACACCACAGCCGCAAAAGACAAAGCAAGTCATTAAAAAGTAAAGATAGGGCAAATGCACCTCATGCATAATTATGGTACTTGCTTAGGCTTCTGTCTAGAATAGGGGTCCAGCTAGTGAGTTTTCCTTTCTTAGTTATAACCTAGAAATGTAATTAAAAAGGTAAATAAGTCATGAGCGTCATTATTATGACAAGGTAAGCATGCATGCTTGACTTCTTTCTGTATTGTTGACATATTGAAAACTTGGCTATTACATTGTTCGTAGTCCTTTTTTATTGGCTAACATCAGTTGCACTAGTGAAAGTTCAAGCCTTTCAACTATTACACTAATTCTGGCAGTGTTGTGTGACTGAGGGCCTGCAAATATTCAGAAATCCGCTGCCCTGCAGCTGTCCTATGTAATTCATTTTCTCTTATTCCAGTTTCCATTCCCCCATCTGCGTGACCATAGCATGACATATTTATCATGGGTTTAGGGACAAGCAGGAGTGGCATCATGAGAATCCACAAACTTCCTGAAGGAATAGGAGCATAAAATCAGGTTAGTGTTCTCAAATCTGACAATCGCGTCCAAAAATACCTCTGCCACCAAGGAGTTCTTTGTTTGACTGGTGGGATTGAGCTTGGGTTTGACGAACAGTCAGTACAACAGTCCTCCCTCCCCTCCACCTACTCAAATAAGTGCACGTTTCACTTGCCTCTCTCTCTGCACTACCCTTTCACTTACATATCAGAGCATCTGAGGTGTTCATCTGCACATCACTTCGTATCTCTGGAGACTTCTCAGGATATGGCGAGGCCGTGGCAGAGTCCTATGCTGCTATTCTTCAATCAATCAATTTATAAAGCCTGCTACTCACCCGTTAGGGTCTCAAGGTGCTGGGGGGGAGCTACTGGTCGAATAGCCATGTCTTGAGGCGTTTTCTGAAGGTCAAGAGGTCTTGGGTAGGGAGTTCCAGGTGAGAGAAGGATCTTCCTCCGGTGGTGGTGCGGTAAATGCGGGGGACAGAGGCGAGGGCGAGGCTGGCGGACGGGGGTATGGAAGGTGAGTCTGTCGTTGAGGTAGGCAGGACCTGTGTTATGGGGGGCTTTGTGTGCATGGGTGAGTAATTTGAAGGTAATCCTCTTCGATACGGGTAGCTAGTGTAGTTCTCCGAGGTGGGCAGAGATGTGGTTGCGGCGTGGGACGTCAATGATGAGTTGGGCGGAGGCGTTTTGGATACGTTGCATTTTCTTTTGTAGTTTGGCTGTGGTTCCTGCATAGAGTGCATTGCCGAAGTTCAGTTGGCTGCTGACTAGGGCGCGGGTGACTGTTTTTCTGGTTTCGACAGGAATCCACTTGAAGATCTTGTGGAGCATGCGGAGGGTGGTGTAACAGGAAGAGGAGACTGCGTTGACCTGCTGAGTCATGCTGAGTGCTGAGTCGAGGATGATGCCCAGGTTCCGTACTTGGGTGGTAGGGGTGGGGGCGGCTCCGAGGGAGGTAGGCCACCAGGAGTCGTTCCAGGCGGAGAGGTTGCTGCCGAGGATGAGGACCTCTGTTTTGTCTGTGTTTAGCTTGAGGCGGCTTGACTCCATCCAGTTGGCAATGGCGTGAAATCCCTTGTGGAGGTTGTTTCTTGCTGTTGTGGGGTCTTTCGTGAGGGAGATGATCAGCTGGGTGTCGTCTGCGTAGGATACTATGTTGATGTGGTGAGATCGTGCGATGTTGGCGAGGGGAGCCATGTAAACGTTGAAAAGTGTTGGGCTGAGGGAGGATCCCTGTGGGATGCCACAGATGGTACTGGAGAATTCAGATAGGTAGGGCAGAAGATGGACTCTCTGGGTTCTGCCGGAGAGGAAAGAGGAGATCCAGTTAAGGACCTTGCCGCGGATCCCGGTGTTGTGGAGGCGTGTTCGAAGGGTGTGGTGACAGACAGTATCGAAAGCTGCAGAAAGGTCCAGGAGGATGAGCGCTGCAGTTTAGCAATTGTCTAGCATGGTCCTGATGTCATCTGTGGCACCAATGAGTGCGGTCTCCGTGCTGTGGTTCTTGCGAAATCCAGATTGGGAGGTATTGAGCGCTTTGCTGTCTTCCAGGTAGCGGGATAGTTGGCTGTTCACGATTTTTTCAATGACCTTTGCTGGGAAGGGGAGGAGGGAGATGGGCTGGTAGTTTTTGGGGTCATCTGGATCTGCTTTGGGTTTCTTCAACAGGGCGTTGACGTCAGTGTGTTTCCATCTCTCCGGGAAAGTGGCTGTTACGAAGGAGCTGTTGATGATGGCGCAGAGGTGGGGGATGATGATGTTGCTGGCTTTGTTGAAGATCTGGTGCGGGCAGGGGCCCGAGGGGAAGCCAGAGTGGATGGAGTCCATGGTGTTGATGGTGTCTTCATTGTTGATGTGGGTCCAGGAGCATAGAGGGTTGGTGTTGTTTGATGCGTTGGGTTCGTGGATGTCAGAGTGTGTGTCCACTGGTGAGAGTTGAGGTCCTATCCTAGCTCCCGAGCGCCATGATTTAGATGGAGTGGCTGAACACTTAAATATACAGTGCACATCTGTGGCTAAGAGAGTGAACAGACACCAGGGCAAATGAGATAGTGTTAGTTAAGATGTTGTGTTGCCTGTCCTTGGAGGAGGAGAGGGGTCATAACGTGAAAGGAGACTATGCCACATCAGATTGTGAGGTCAGTGGTTTTGAATTTCCAATGATGTTGTTTTCCATGTTAGACTGTGGAGCACCAGATGGTAGTACTGACTCGTATTAATTTTGCCTATCCTTTTTGTTCGCTGCATTTCATGTAGTAGTGAGAGGTGGTATTCGATAAAAGTGTTTTTATCCTCTTAAGTGAAAGCGCTGAGTGAACATTGCTTGGTTTACTGTTATTAAATGGCTCACTGATTTCTGAAATTCTACCCTGCTCCACCTCCCCGAGTAAGCCTTGTAGTGTTCCGCTTCACTGTCCTGATGGACCACATGCTAAAGGGTGTATTTGGTGCTCAGTTTGATTTTCAATAGTATGGTAAATTAATAGGACATCCGTGGACGTCCGCAGTAAAAGGCTGCCTTTGTCACAATCGATGTCCAGTAAACTTTGATTGCCCTGGGACTTTGAAAAACTTTCCATATACACAAAATTTGCATGTCCATTCTTTGTCTTCAGGTGCAAACTGAGACTCTGTGTTTTTGTAATAATATGAGCACTTTTGCATAATTTTCAATGTCACACTTTGGGCCAGATTTACAAGGCCCTAGTGCCACCTCAACATCACTTTTAGTGACGCTCTGGTGGTGCTGTGCAGTGCACCACAGTTACAAAGTGGATCTATGCCACTTTTTGTGGCTTAAAGCAGCCTTGTAAATGTGGGCCCCTCCGATGCAGTTTTCTACATCAAAGGGGCGTGCAATGGGTGTTACTGTAGGCATCCCACCGCAACACCCATTGCTTTTGATGCTGCCACAGATTTACTATAAGGTGTAAATCTGTGGCTGTGCCACACACTAATGCCACCCGAGGAGTGGTGTTAGTATGGCACAACGTGGAGGAATACTTTTATTCCTCCTTGTTTTTGCTTATTCCATGTGTGCTGTATTCTGCAAAATGTGTAAATAAAATATGTTCTAGGGCTCAGAGGCAACTATATACAGTTGGTTCACTGCTTTCACTTTTAGTGCCCCTCACTGCTGGTAAGTTTAAAAAACACTGCTTTTGATACCAGTTTCATCACCATCTGACCTACCATAGTGTTCTGCTGAGAGGGCATTGTCCCAGATCAGTCCCAAATGGGAATGACATTGTTAGACCTATCTGCCTTAGAATGGTCTTACCCCCAAACATTTTGCTTTACTTCTCCATTTTTGATGATCTCATTTTTGTTGGCCTTAGGACTCTGGGCATTTTACCGCTGCTAACCAGTGCTAAAGTGCTCTCCCCTGTAAACATGGTAATTTGGCTTACACCAATTGGCACACTTAATTTACTTGTGAATCCCAATTAAAGTGGTACCACATGCACCCAGGGCCTGTAAAATAAATGTAATCTGTGGTCTTGCAGCACTCACTGTGCCACCCACTTAAGTAGTCTTTTAAATATGTCCCAGGTCTGCCATTGCAGCCTGTGCGTACAAGTTGAAAACTGTCATTTCAACCAGGCAAAATAAACCTTTTGTCAGGCTTAAAACTTCCTTTCAATACATATGTCATCCATAGGGTAGCCCCAAAATAGCCCATTGGACAAGGTGCAGTGTGTTGAAAATGTTGGGCATGTACTTTTAATATGTACATGTCCTGGCAGTGAAAAAAACCCTAGATTCATTTTCACTACTGCAAGCCCTGCCTCTCCCATAGGCTAACATTAAGCTAAATTATCACATTTAATAAGTGTTACGTTTCAACTGGGAACATGTAGGGGAGTTTGGTGTCTAAAGAACTGTAATTTAAAACCATCTTTGGTGGTAAAGTCAGATTTAAAGTCACAATTTTAAAAGTGCCGCTTTTAGAAAGTTGGCATTTTCTTCTCCTGACCATTTATTGCCTATAGCCTGTCCCTGGGTCACATGACTTGGTGTAGCTGCCACTTCGTCCATGAGGACTGATTGATGAGGGGGAGGAGCTGTCACCTAGGCACTTTCATGAAGAGGTGTGACACTTCTCTACTGTGACCCTAGACAATCTGGGTCCAGGGCATGGAGGCAAGAAATTCCAAGCACCTCTGGGATCTAGAAACCTCTGGAGGTTTCTCCTACTTTAAAGTAAAACCAGGTAGAAATGTTGGACCTCAGATCCCAACTCTTATATACACTTCTGGCCCAGTGGAAGACTCTTCCAGGAAGAAGGCCTGACGTGCTTCGGAAAGGAATGCCACTCTGATGGACTACTGCCTAAAAGGACTGCTGACTGCTGTGCTGACCTGCTGCCTTCCTGCCCTCACGTCTAGATGAGAAGGACTGGACCTGCAATATGGAGTGGCAGAGGGAGAAAGGACTCACCCTTGTCACCTCTTCAGCCTCAGGGTACAGATTTTGGGCTGAGTGGCCAGTCTCAGGCTACCACCCCTGGGCTGGCAGGAGGTGGAGTAGAAGTATGGTATCTAACACCGAGGGCTGTAGTCCCCCACTCTGAGAAACCTCAGAGGTCAGAGAACCCTCAGGAGCCCATAGGAAACACCTTGCCAGCCCTAAGGCTCGAAGAGAGGTCTACTCAATGTCCCCACTTGGAGCTTCCAGCTGGCAGTGAATGGTCTGGGGCCTGGCTTTTGACACTGACAGCAGTCAGTTGCTTCTTTTGGTTGCTGTCCTTATGACAGAATTTACAGAATTTTCCTTGGGTTGGGAACAGAAGTCTAATCCAAGAGGTGGAATGTGTCACATCATTTTGTGGGCCATAGTGGCACTGTCTGCATACTGGGAAGCATCTGTGGGTGAGTTAAGATTAAGTGCTTCATAGATGGGGTCCAGAAGTGAGGAGAAGGGCTCCCCATGGGTCAGTCTAATGCCTCAGGAGAGTGTAGACGGAGGGATCAACTCAGATCAGAGAGGCATACAACTGACAAGTATCCCTGCTCAACAGGGCCTTCATCCATGTTCATATTGATTAGTCTACCCTTGCTTTTGACAGAAGGGGGGTTCTGTTGGGTTTGGCCCTTTCTGTAGGGTCATCCCCAGACCTTTTGACTTCCTTCTCTTATTTTTTCTAAATTTGTTTTTGTTGGCGTTAGGACTCAAAATTTAGGACTGCCAAGCAGTGCTAAAGTGCTTGTGCTCTTTCCTCTAAGGATGGTAGATTTGGCTTACACCCATTTTTCATTTTTAATTTACATGTACATCCATAGTAAAATGGTACTACATGTGCCCATGGCCTGAAAATTAAATACTACTAGTGGGTCTGCAGCACTGATTGTGTCACCCACTTAAGTAGCCCTTTAAACATGTCTCAGGCCTGTTATTGCAGCCAACGTGTGCAGTTTTGAACTGTTATTTCAACCTGGCAAGCTAAATCTTTTGCCGCGCCCAAACTTTCCTCTTAATTCATATTAGTCACCCATAGGGTGGGACGGGAAGAGCCCAGAGGACAGGGTAAGTTTGACATGTCCTTTACATTCTACATGTCCTGGTTGTGAAAAACCCTTATATGTGGTTTCCACTACTGCAAGGCCTACCTCTCCCATAGAATGAAATTGAAGTTACCTTGTTACATTTAATTACTTTAATCACATTCTGAAAATGCCACTTTTTAAAAGTAGGCATTTTTCTGTCCAACGCATTTGGTGCCTGCAACCTTTCCTTCAGTCAAATGACTAGGGGGGTTATTCTAACTTTGGAGGAGGTGGTAATCCGTCCCAAAAGTGACGGAAAAGTGACGGATTTACCACCAGCCGTATTACGACTCCATTATATCCTATGGAACTCGTAATACGGCTGGTGGTATATCCGTCACTTTACCGTCACTTTTGGGACGGATTAACACTCCTCCAAAGTTAGAATAACCCCCTAGGTGTAGCTGGCAGTTGGTCTTTGTGTATTTCATACAGAATGCGAGATAAATAGAAGCTAGGTATTGGCAGGATGGGCAACTCTGTGTTAACTAGGGGGAGGAGCTGTCTCCTACCATGTTCATAAATCACAAAGGACTTGCCTGAGAACAATCACAAAGGGTTTTGACCCTAGTCCATTGTGAAGGCCAGATAATTTAGGGCCAGGGCAGGGAGGCAGGGCATTTCAAGCACCTCTGGGAGGTAGAAACCTCTGGAAGGCTCTCCTACTTTAAAGTAGGCACCAGGAATAAATGCTGGACCTCAGACCCCCAATCTCCAGAAAGAAGGACTGCTTTGCTGCTGAAAGGTCTATCACTCTGGTGACAACTGCTATGAAGGCTTGCAGCATGCTGTGCTGACCTGATGCCCTGCTGTCCTCTTGCCTGGGTCAGAAGGACTGGACCTACAACCTGTACCCAGAACCACCAGAGTGACTGCAAGGGCTAGTTTCTTGTAATCAGCACCTTGATTCTGCAACCATGAGGCCTACCCTACAAATTGATGCCATTCCAGTCCTAGACCCTGGGAACCAGGCCTGAAGGTGCTCTGCCAGCCCATCCGTGGAACCAGCATAACCGATGTATCTCCTCTGATTTGTGCCAGAACCCTGAACAGAACTGACACATCATCTCTGCTGTATGCACTTACACTGTGACAGGACTTTGCATCGCAGCCCACAGCCTCATCGGAACCACTAATGTGTGACGCATTGTTGGACTTTTGCTTTTGCAGGGTCATCCCCAGACTTTTTTCGCCTCCTACCTCCTATTTTTTTCTGACATGTTGCTGTTGGCTTTTCAACTCTGAGCACTTTACCACTGCTAACCAGTGCTAAAGTGCATATGCTCTCCTGTTTAAATTGTATGTAAGTGGTTTATCCATGATTGGCATATTTGAATTACTAGTAAGTCCCTAGTAAGGTGCACTAGAGGTGCCAGGGCCTGTAAATCAAATGCTACTAGTGGGCCTGCAGCACTGGTTGTGCCACCCACATAAGTAGCTCTGTAATCTTGTCTCAGACCTGCCACTGCAGTGTCTGTATGTGTATTTTTACACTGTAAATTCGACTTGGCAAGTGTACCCACTTGCCAGGCCTAAACCTTCCCTTTCCTTACATGTAAGGCACCCCTAAGGTATGCCCTAGGTAGCCCCAAGGGCAGGGTGCAGTGTATGGATAAGGTAGGACATATAGTAATGTGGTTTATATGTCCTGACAGTGAAATACTGCCAATTTCGTTTTCACTGTTGCAAGGTCTGTCTCTCTCTCATAGGATAATATGGGGGCTACCTTTAAATATGATTAAAGTGTAGATTCCCCTAGAGAAGAGATGGACAGGTGGAGTTTGGGATCCCTGAACTCACAATTTAAAAATGCATCTTTTAGTAAAGTTGATTTTGAGATTGTGCGTTTGAAAATGCCACTTTTAGAAAGTGAGCATTTTCTTGCTTAAACCATTCTGTGACTCTGCCTTGTTTGTGGATTCCCTGTCTGGGTCAGTTTGACAGTTGGGTTGTTTTTCACCTCACACCAGACAGTGACACAAAGGGAGCTGGGGTGTGATCTGCATTTCCTGATTAGCCATCTCTGCTAGGAGGGAGGGGTGGAGTGGTCACTCTCATCTGAAAGGACTGTGCCTGCCTCTGACAATGCTGTCTCCAGCCCCCTGGTGTGTGTCTGAGGCCTTGCCTGGGCAAGGCAGGATTTCACAAGAAGGTGTGAGTCCCCTTTGAAGGAAGGTGACTTCAAAGACTAAAATGGGTATAAGAAGGGCACCCAAACTTACAAACTTTAGAAACACTTCTGGAATCAAGGGGAACCTCTGCCTGGAGAAGAGCTGATCGCTGAGGAACAAGTGCTGCCCTGCCTGTGACTGTGCTTTGTGGAGCTTTCCTGCAGTGCTGCTTCTGCCAGAGTAAGAGGGCAAAGACTGGACTTTGTGTGCCTTCCATCTTGAAGAAGAAATCTCCAAGGGCTTGATGTAGAGCTTGCCTCCTGTTATTGAAGTCTCAGGGATAGCAAAGACTTCTTCCTGCCAGCACCTGGAGTCTCTGGAGAGACCCCTACTCTGCTCTGTGGTGCCCTTCCAGTTCCTGGGACCCTGAAAGGAGAGGCTGGCAGCCTAAGGACAAAAATACACGCACCGCGCACCGTGCGGAGAAAAGATCGACGCGAATCCGATCGCGGCTGAGAAAACGACGCGACGCCGGCTCCGCAGCTGAGAAACGACGCCGCTGGAAACGCGACCGGAGAATCGACGCCCGGAGCAGGAGAAACGACGCGCAGCATCACTGACGAAGGCTGAGAGATCGCAACCAGCGCCGCGGGACTTCGGACCGTCGCGTGGCTGGCTTTTTCGACGCGCCTCGCCGAGCCGAGCTGTTTTCGACGCATATACCCGTGCCGGGTTATTTTCGACGCACACCGCCCGTGCGGGGTTATTTTTGCCACAAACCAGGTACATTTTCACGCTAGCAGCGCTAGTGTGTTGTTACAACTACCTAAAGACTCTTTTTATTTTAAACCTTTTAAAAATCATAACTTGACTTGTGTATGTTGGATTTTTGTCGTTTTGGTCTTGTTTTGTCTAGATAAATATTTCCTATTTTTCTAAACTGGTGTTGTGTCATTTTGTAGTGTTTTCATTAAGTTACTGTGTGTGTTGGTACAAATACTTTACGCCCAGCACTCTGAGGTTAAGCCTACTGCTCTGCCAAGCTACCAAGGGGGTAAGCAGGGGTTAGCTGAGGGTGATTCTCTTTTATCCTAACTAGAGTGAGGGTCCTTGCTTGAACAGGGGGTAACCTGACTGTCAACCAAAGACCCCATTTCTAACATTGGTGACCAGCGGTCGGGATTTGGACTTGTATTTGTGCTTGACATACAGTGATTAAGTGTACACTACTGTTTTGATCTCAGACCACTACGCGACCACATACTACTTGTTTGGTGATCTTTTGATTTTTCTCTTAAGGACTCTTTTTATTCTACTTCCATGATTTTGCTGATCCCGTGACTGATTCTTTTTACTTCATTGGGAAATTATTTGTTTTCTGCCTTTGGAACTTTGCACTTGTGACCATCATGTCTCAATCTGGAGATGCAACAGCTGGAGCTGTGTTTGAAATGGAGAAACTGAAGGAGTACTCAGTTGCTCAATTGAAACAGTTCCTTAAAGATCTTGACTGTCCCACTGAGAGCTCCACCAGGGAGGGGGAGCTGCAACAGGCACAGAGGGCCGGGGTGACAATCAAGAAGGCTGGAGGGCACACAGAGGAGGAGAATGTGGGTGGGGAAGTGCAGAGGATACACAGTGGTGTAGTGGAGGTACCTGTTACGCCTGGGGGGAGGGTCCCCAGGAGGGATAGCAGGGTGTCACCCAAGGGTCTGACTCCTGAAGAGTTACAGGACAGACGGGCAGACAGGGCTCGCAGATTCAAGGAGTTGGAAGAAAGGAGGAGGGACTTAGAGATTAAAAAAATGATTTATGCTTACGAGCTTAAATTGAAAGAGCTGGAAGTCATGAGGGCTGAGTCCAGCTGGAATGGTGGCAGCAACAATTGTATATCCAGTGATGCTGCAGAAGTGCACATGCCCAGAGAGGTGGTGCCCTACTTGAAGGAGGGAGTTAACACACGCCAGGAGGTTCAGGGGTATGAGGTAGCTCCAGTGATGCACAGGGTCTCTGAGGTAGATTGGGGAACTGGCATGGGGAGTCATATTCCTACTGGTGGGAGGGACACTCTACTGACTCTAGTTGAGAGTGACAGGGAGAGGGGTTCCCCCCAGGTAGAAATCCTGGTTATGGAGTGTGAAAACATCCCAGAAGAGTGTGGGTTGAGTGTCAGGGACAGTCAGGTACTGTCTCACCAGTCTCAGGAGGGTGATGTGGGGTGCTTTTTCAAAGCAGAGTCACTGGATGGTTGGGTGAAGGGTACTTTGGTTAATTCATGTGAGGGGCTGAGTGATGTAATTGCTGGAGAGCATATGTCTAGTCCTTATTTTCCAGAGCTATGCCAACACCAGGTGGAGTGTGAGTTCTCTGACCCCAGGGAGCTTACAATGGAGGCAGACTTCTGGGTGAGTACCAGAGAGTCTGAAGAGGCATTTGGGGGTGCTCCTGAGAGGAGTGGTCTAGGTAGTTCCCAACCAGGTGAGGTAGGGAAGGATTGTAGTGTCCCAGGTAGGTCCCAGTGTAGTGGGATGGGTGAGGGACCCCGTGTCCAGTCTCAGAGGAGAGGGAATGGGGATGGGTTGAGGCCCAAGGTGCCCGAGATCCGGTCCCAGGTCCTGGAGGGTTCCCTGCGGGAACCCCAGGAGGGGAGCCTAGCCTGTACCATAGGGCCATCTGTTGAGGGAGACCCCACAGTGTCAGGAGAACTTGGGGGGGCGGCTGTAGCCAGCGTCCCACCAGTTCTGGTGTCTGGCAGTACCACTCCTAGTGAGGGGTTGCAGAAGTCCAGACAGAGGGTTGAGAGGGGGTTGCGGACCCCAGTGGAGAACCTGGAGGGTCAGGGGTCAGCTCTGAGTGCAGAGCCCCCCAGGAATGACCTTGGTGAGACCATTTCTGGGCTGGGGGGAATCCAGACTCTGTCAGATGGGCAGAGGTCAGGAGACCTGCGCCAGCCAGACTCTTGTATGGCCCTTGGGGAAAGTGTTTCCCTTGTGGGGGGTAGGTGTGCTCCCCTGGAAGTCCTGGTGTGCCAGGCAGTGGTTCAACCGCAGGGTAGTGACTCTGGGTTGGATTGCCAGATTCAGGGGGTAAGCTCTGATCTGGTAGGGGGTAGGTGTGCTCCCCTGGAAGTCCTGGTGTGCCAGGCAATGGTTCAACCGCAGGGTGGTGACTCTGGGTTGAATGATCAGGTTCAGGGGGTAAACTCTGACCTGATGGGGGGTAAATGTGCTCCCAAGGAAGTCCTGGTGTGCCAGGCAGTGGTTCAACCGCAGGGTGGTGACCCTGGGTTGGATGACCAGGTTCAGAGGGTAAACTCTGACCTGGTAGGGGGTAGGTATGCCCCCCAGGAAGTCCTGGGTTGCCAGGCAGTGATCCAGTCTGTGGGTACAGACCCTGGATTGGGAGGCCAGGTTAAGGGTGTCCCCCCTGACCTGGAGGAAGGGGCTACTGCTAACAGTACCCCTACCATGTTGTCTTCTGGGGGGGCCGCTCCTAGTTGGGTGGTTCAGGACCCCAGAAGAGAGGGCAGGGGGAGGGAAGCCTCACCCCTGGCCCTGGTCCAACCTGAAGGTACAGACCCCAGGTTGGAGGATCAGTTGCAGGTTAACATCCCTGCACTGATGGAAGAATTGTGCAGGACTGCTTCTACAAGCACCCTGACAGTTTTGGACTCTGGGGGTGCCGCTTCTGCAGGGAGGGTACAGAGCCCCAGAGGGGAGGACCAGGGTCAGGTTGTCATCCCTGACCTGGTGGAAGAGAGAGTGGTCAAAGGGTGCCAGGCACCTGGGGCTACCGCCCCCCACTCTCCACAGTCACAGTGGTTAGAGAGGCCTGAGGTCGGGCTCTCATCCCTGACAGTTGTCTGGGGCCACTGTGGCTTGCTGTCCTGGTGGACAGAGTTGCCCCTGGGGGGGGGAGGACGAGAGTCACACCCCGGGGGTGGAGTGGGCAACACCACTGTGTTGGCCCTGGTGGTACTATCTGCCCATTGCAATACATCTGTGAGCAAAGTAAAGTTAGGTGTTGCACAGATGGTGTCTGTAGATGTGGAGAAGGGTTCCCCATGGGTTAGCTTAGTGGGCCCTGAGAGTATGGACAGAGGGATCCAACTGGAGTCAGGAAGGCGTAGAACTGGAGCATGCCCCTGCTGTTGTGGGCCTGGGTCCCTGTTCTATCGCCCCAATCAGGGAAGTACATCAAGGTATTGATTGTTCTCCCCTGGCTTTAGGCTGGTAGGGGGTCGTGTTGGACTTTTGCTTTTGCAGGGTCATCCCCAGACTTTTTTCGCCTCCTACCTCCTATTTTTTTCTGACATGTTGCTGTTGGCTTTTCAACTCTGAGCACTTTACCACTGCTAATCAGTGCTAAAGTGCATATGCTCTCCTGTTTAAATTGTATGTAAGTGGTTTATCCATGATTGGCATATTTGAATTACTAGTAAGTCCCTAGTAAGGTGCACTAGAGGTGCCAGGGCCTGTAAATCAAATGCTACTAGTGGGCCTGCAGCACTGGTTGTGCCACCCACATAAGTAGCTCTGTAATCTTGTCTCAGACCTGCCACTGCAGTGTCTGTATGTGTATTTTTACACTGTAAATTCGACTTGGCAAGTGTACCCACTTGCCAGGCCTAAACCTTCCCTTTCCTTACATGTAAGGCACCCCTAAGGTATGCCCTAGGTAGCCCCAAGGGCAGGGTGCAGTGTATGGATAAGGTAGGACATATAGTAATGTGGTTTGTATGTCCTGACAGTGAAATACTGCCAATTTCGTTTTCACTGTTGCAAGGTCTGTCTCTCTCTCATAGGATAATATGGGGGCTACCTTTAAATATGATTAAAGTGTAGATTCCCCTAGAGAAGAGATGGACAGGTGGAGTTTGGGATCCCTGAACTCACAATTTAAAAATGCATCTTTTAGTAAAGTTGATTTTGAGATTGTGCGTTTGAAAATGCCACTTTTAGAAAGTGAGCATTTTCTTGCTTAAACCATTCTGTGACTCTGCCTTGTTTGTGGATTCCCTGTCTGGGTCAGTTTGACAGTTGGGTTGTTTTTCACCTCACACCAGACAGTGACACAAAGGGAGCTGGGGTGTGATCTGCATTTCCTGATTAGCCATCTCTGCTAGGAGGGAGGGGTGGAGTGGTCACTCTCATCTGAAAGGACTGTGCCTGCCTCTGACAATGCTGTCTCCAGCCCCCTGGTGTGTGTCTGAGGCCTTGCCTGGGCAAGGCAGGATTTCACAAGAAGGTGTGAGTCCCCTTTGAAGGAAGGTGACTTCAAAGACTAAAATGGGTATAAGAAGGGCACCCAAACTTACAAACTTTAGAAACACTTCTGGAATCAAGGGGAACCTCTGCCTGGAGAAGAGCTGATCGCTGAGGAACAAGTGCTGCCCTGCCTGTGACTGTGCTTTGTGGAGCTTTCCTGCAGTGCTGCTTCTGCCAGAGTAAGAGGGCAAAGACTGGACTTTGTGTGCCTTCCATCTTGAAGAAGAAATCTCCAAGGGCTTGATGTAGAGCTTGCCTCCTGTTATTGAAGTCTCAGGGATAGCAAAGACTTCTTCCTGCCAGCACCTGGAGTCTCTGGAGAGACCCCTACTCTGCTCTGTGGTGCCCTTCCAGTTCCTGGGACCCTGAAAGGAGAGGCTGGCAGCCTAAGGACAAAAATACACGCACCGCGCACCGTGCGGAGAAAAGATCGACGCGAATCCGATCGCGGCTGAGAAAACGACGCGACGCCGGCTCCGCAGCTGAGAAACGACGCCGCTGGAAACGTGACCGGAGAATCGACGCCCGGAGCAGGAGAAACGACGCGCAGCATCACTGACGAAGGCTGAGAGATCGCAACCAGCGCCGCGGGACTTCGGACCGTCGCGTGGCTGGCTTTTTCGACGCGCCTCGCCGAGCCGAGCTGTTTTCGACGCATATACCCGTGCCGGGTTATTTTCGACGCACACCGCCCGTGCGGGGTTATTTTTGCCGCAAACCAGGTACATTTTCACGCTAGCAGCGCTAGTGTGTTGTTACAACTACCTAAAGACTCTTTTTATTTTAAACCTTTTAAAAATCATAACTTGACTTGTGTATGTTGGATTTTTGTCGTTTTGGTCTTGTTTTGTCTAGATAAATATTTCCTATTTTTCTAAACTGGTGTTGTGTCATTTTGTAGTGTTTTCATTAAGTTACTGTGTGTGTTGGTACAAATACTTTACGCCCAGCACTCTGAGGTTAAGCCTACTGCTCTGCCAAGCTACCAAGGGGGTAAGCAGGGGTTAGCTGAGGGTGATTCTCTTTTATCCTAACTAGAGTGAGGGTCCTTGCTTGAACAGGGGGTAACCTGACTGTCAACCAAAGACCCCATTTCTAACACGCATCTTTGACACAGGCCCTTGCATTGCAAGCCCTGCATCGACAACAGCATCAACCAAAACTCAGGACTTTATATCACAAGCCTGCAATTTTTTCAGAACCAGCTAGTTTGCAATGCATCTTCGATGCAGGACTTTGCATTGCAAGCCCGCGTCATCCATGGCCTCTGCAATAATGATACGGGACCCCCACATTGCAGCTTTGTAGCACTCTGGAACCGATGCTCTGCCATACATCTCCGAGACCTTGAATAACCTTGGCTGTGTGATGCATGTATGACAGAAGACCTCACAATGCTCCGCAACCAGGATTTAAGGTACATTTGTTCAGGGGACCTAACCTGGTCCCTGCAGCCAACCCACACTCCATAGTAGTCATTCTGAAATTGTGACTTTTTCCCAGCCCGGAGCGACTAGATAACCACAGTTGGTGCTTTGTGTTTTTAGGTGCTGTTTTTACTTAGAACTTTGAAATTGCATATCTCCAGTCCTACTGATTGGATTTTTGATGTTTGTCTCAAATACTTTATGAACCTTTATTCTATTTTTCTAAATTGTGTTGTGTTTTTGTGCTTTCACTGCAATACTGTACGACCTGCTGCATAAATACTTTAGACTTTGCATTTAATTTAAGCCTTACTACTAGGCTACCAGAGAGTTAAGCACAGGTTAATTTAGGATTTATTTTGACTTCACCTTGATAGAAATTATGGCTTCTGCGTGAGTAGGGTTTCACCGTCCCCAACCATTAACCCAGCTTTGAACAGATATGTGATCTCCTTTGTTCACATTTACTGCTAGGTTCAATGCATCTTATTTCTCTAGAAATTCCCTACACCCTCAAATACATCACTTCCTCAAAGTTTTTTTGGTGGTTCAGAGAGCCACCATCCCTCTCTTAAGTGAACAGGGGTCAGTAAAAGAGCGCTAAGCGCCCACTTCGCTTACAGGAAAACCGATCACTTAAAATTGTCCTTTTCTACAGAGTATTTCCACCAGAATTAGATAGCTTGTAAAGAACTACATGGTTACAAAAGAAGAAACATAGAGACATGAGTACTTAGCATTCCTCCTGACCACCCTACTCTATTTATGACCAATTCTGAAATTCTGACACTTTTTGTACACTTCGATGCTGCATGGGGGAGACCTATTAGCAATAGAAGAGGCCATGTTAAAGGATCCCTTTCAATGAATGTCACCAGTTTCTGTGCTGCAATTACTTCACCAAATCCTGCGTCATAATTTTTTGTGGACAACTTGAGGGGTATACTAATGGGCTTTGGAGTAGGACCCGCGTATGCAAAAATGGTGTATGCACATATTTTCTTCTATAAAAATGAGCATAATATCATTCTCACATGTGAGATTTGGACAATGCTGTTCTAACATTACCAATGGTATATTAACAGCATCTTGTCAGGGTTTCATGAGGAGAAGATGTGGTGTAACAGCCAGAGTTGCTGACGTTCAAGTGGGGGATCCAGGTTCAAGTCTCAACATCAGCTCAACATCATGTAATTCTGGGAACATCACTAAGAGCCTGATTACAATTTTGGCAGAGGATATTACTCTGTCCCAAATGTGACAGATATCCCGCCCACCGTATTACAAGTTCCAAAGGGTATAATGGACTTGTAGTTCGGCGGGCGGGATATCTGTCAATTTGGGATGGAGTAATACCCTCCGCCAAAGTCATAATCAGGACATTAATCACCTCATGCCTAAAGACAGCACATGGATCCCCTCAAGGGTGATTAGCCGTGCTATTCAAATCCAAGTATTATTATTTTTTTTATTTTTTTTTGTTTCCAAGCACAACTCTTTCTGGCACTGCCATTTTCTCAGGATGGCCTTTGTGCTAACTTGACTCAGCTACTGTGACGTGGAGGCTTAGGTGGCCTCGACAAGCATTCAGAGGCATAGCATTAAAAACCTCCTAAGGGTCGCTGACTGGCAAATTATATGCAATGAAACGTGTTTACTTGCAAATTATCTGCCATGAAAGCATGTGTTTACTTACAAATTATATTGCAATGAAAGCATGTATTTACTTTCTGTCTTGGGGGCTTGTAGATTGTTCGTGTTCGTTTGTGTGTTTCTTTTGCACTGGGAGTGAGCTCTGTATGCACTGGAAGCTACCTACCTGCTTTGATGCATCTCCACTATAGACGTAGCCCTCTGACACCAAGAACCCAATGCAGGCTCCTGATGCACCCTGACTGCAGGCTCTGATCCTTGGGAGCACCCCTTTAAACCTAAAGCTTATGAATATCTGTGAGATAATCCGTCTTTGGGGCACCTCACAACATTCAGCATGGGAAGCCCATCATCTTGTGTTACGCTAAATTCTGACACTATTCAGGGATGGGCTCAGAGCCTACAAACTGATGAACTGGCTGGCAGTGGAGAGGGCACTTTACTCCTAACAAAACCTTGCCAGTACCAGGTCAAAGAGTGCTCAACTAGTGTCCAAATAGTCCATTGGATCTGGGTCTGCTCGCAGCCACAGATGTCACAAGGGCTAGCTACAGCTAGATGAAAAGAATGCTCAGTTGGTCTGCGCCATCTCAAATCAATAAATGTGATTGGTCTTTGCTTACCCCATTTCAAATCAGCTAATGAGATGGGGCTTGCAAGACACTCTCATGCTTAGGGGCAGGTCGGGTGACATGGCTGGCACAAGTGACATGATGCCACTGTAATAAAGGGTTACATTGTAAGAAAATTGTGAAAGTGCAGTTAAGAGTCCTCCTAGTATTAGTATTCCTGCCATGATAATGTATTTTTTGGCCAAACCTACATTGACTGCAAAGTTTAAAAAACTTAAAACTGAAAAAAATAAAGGAAGCACAGTATAAGTTAAATCTCAATCGCTCAATGAAATGCCGGTACTGAGCACCAGCAACATTTGCTCATATCAAACCCTATTGCTGTATAAACTCATTTTATAGAAGTAACAAAGAACAACTAATCTTCATAGGGATAGTCCTGTGAGTTTAATAAAATGACTATTTTTTGTTTAAAAAATCACAGACCTGCCTATGGAAATTTACTCAGTTGTGCTAAGCTGACTTGAGTTTGCAACCTCTCAAAGTTGCAAAGATCTCACTACTTTTCACCTTCAGAATGGGCCTGATTCACAAAGGTAAACTTAGACAAAAAGTTTAAGTTTAGACCTGAAGTCTAAGTTTACACCGGAAGTCTAACTTTACTACCAGTAATACCTTCCTGCTCAAAAACAATCTTTAATGGCAATTAGCTTTTTCTATGTGTGCTGCAGAATGCCACCTTATAAATACGGTGCAGGGCATTGAGCCACTGCAGCGTCACAAAAAGTGATGCTCTGGTGGCTCTAAGGGGCTCTTAAATGTGCCCCATAGTCTGTAGGTCTAAACTTAGACATCAGGTCTAAACAAAGACTTTTGGTCAAAGTTTACATTTGTGAATCAGGCCCTACATTTTTAGCTTTGACAACTTTGTAAAGTTGATGAAGTTGCTAAGTGTTATAGAAACAGTTCTTCAAAGTCAAAATTACAAAACTTACATGCACATTTTATGGACTTGGGCGTTTACACTACCTTCCCATACCAACCCACTCTCCATCCCTCCCAGGATAGCACTTCTGTTCTCATGAACTTTAAGATCAGTAAAATGTCTAGCAAAGATGCCTGAGTCTATTAATAACAACTGAAGTCAAGCTTTTGGAAATATACTTGCAAATTATTTTCAGACTAAGGTGGAGGATGTTTTCAATACCTTTGTAACCAATAAACAACCTACCCCTGATGATCTGGTAGAAAGTGAAGCATGTTCTGCACCTGCAGTCCTGGACATGTTTTCTCCACTTAGTACTCTAAGGCCCTCATTACGAGTTTGGCGGGCGGCCTCTCCTGCCTTCAGGCTGCCTGTGAGGCCTGAACCCCGCTGGCCCTAATAGGAGTTTACTGCAGGGCCTTAACATTGATGCCGGGTCCATGTCGCAGTGCAGCAGGTGCAGCAGCACCCGTCGCGTATTACACTGCCCATAATTCATTCGTTCAGTGGAATGCACGACAGGGCTGTTAATTGGGGCTCTTGCATGGCCCATGCCAAGTGCAGTGGCCCCCAGGGGCACCCAGACACCCCCATTCCGCCAGCCTTTCCATGGTAGTGTAAACCACGCAATAAGCAGCGCTGCCCTGGCGGATGACAACCACCGGGACTGCCAGGCTGCCGGCTTGCAGCAGCATGGCGTTGTTGGTGGTCCAACCGTGGCGGCTCCACCATGGTCATAATGTGGCAGTCCCACCACCAGCCTGTTGGTGGTGGGACAGCCACCGTGAGTCTGACCGTCATGCGACCACCAGACTCGTAATGAGGGCCTAAGTCTTGTTAAGTCAAATATATCAGGCTCCCCTTAAACGCTTGTTCACCAAAAAGAGTACACCTTGTCCCAGAAATTGTAAGTACCCACTTGACTGTGATTTTCAATGAGATAATTAAATCTGGATATTTTCCTTTTGAATGGAAGAAAGATTCCATCCTTCATTTATTAAAAAAATATAGTCTCAGTCCTCAAGAGCCCAGTAGTTATAGGTCCATCTCTCAGCTAATGTTTACATCCAAAATTTTGGAAAAGGCTCTGAATACAGAACTTACATCTTTTATAGATGCTAACAAGCTTCTAAATTCTGCACAATTTAGATTCAGAAGTGTGCATAGCACTGAGACTCCATTGACTGCTGCATCAGAAGAGTTAAGGTCCATTCTCGATGGAGGAGATAAGCCGCTCAGATTTTCTTGGATCTCTTTGCTGCTTTTGACACGGTCAATCATAACATTTTGATTGACAGGCTGCTCCTAGATTGCTGAAATCACTCCTCTTGGAGAGGGTACAACATGTGGCTATGGGGGTATTTACTCCTGACCAGTTCCGCCTGACATGTGAGGTTCCCAAAGCTGCTCGCTAACCCCTACCCTTTTTAACTTATATTTCTCCATATTGGCAAGACTAATCAAATCATTCAGCTTTTTGTTTGTATCTGCTGCTGATACTAAAATATTAGTATCTGTATCCAGTAATTCAGACAAAACTGCATAAAAATGTAATTCCTGTATAGGACAGATTGACAACTGTATGACGGTAGACTGCTTAAAGCTTAACTCTGGGAAAATGTCCTTCTCCTAGGCAATGACACTTCTTTCTGGTCACCAAGCTGGTGGCCTCAGGAGTTGGGCTCACTGCCCTCGCCCATGAGGAAAGTCAGAAATTTGGGCATTGTCTTTGACAGTAAATTAAACTTTAAAGATGAGGTCAGTGCCTTTGCTTCATCTGTATTTTTCATCCTGAGAATAAATAGAAAGTTAAACCCATTTATCCCATCTGACCTTCAAAAAATTGTTGTGACAGCATTGACGTGTCCAAATTAGATTATGGCAATGCTATATTTCTGAATTTTCCAAAAAATCCTCTACGAACTAGAGATGCTGCAAAATGCATCGGCACAGCTTCTTCTGAGAATTCCCAAATATCAATCTATGTCTCAGGCCATGGTCAAGTTGCTCTGACTTCTAGTAGAAAAAATAATTGAATTGAAAGCATTATGAATAGCCTTTAAGGCATTACACAATGTTGGCCCAGGTTATCTGTGGGACAGATTTACCTGGTACAGCCCATCAAGTTTCTGGTGATTCCCAAGATTAAACAAGTCTCACTGGGAGGTAGAAGTCTTATTTTGGGAACAGTAAAATTGTGGAACCCTCTCCCCATGTCTATGAAGAACAGCCCAAATCATTTGTCCTTCAGTAAATCTCTCAAAACTTGGCTTTTTAGCAACTGGGGTATTATTTCCACCTTAAAGACAGAAGCATTGCTAAGATGCCTCAGGGCATTTGAGCACTATACAAAAAACAAAATCAAATAAAAGATCAAGGGCCAGATGTATGAAGAATCCACTTTGCGATTCTCTAATAGCGATTTTTAAGAAATTGCTATTTCTGATTAGCAAAATGGTATGTATCATATTTGCGATTCGGTAATAGCGATCTCTTAAAAACCGTAAATGCTATTACCGAATCGCAAATAGCAATTCTGAGCCCATTCGCACCTATGTAGGCCCATATTTCCAAACTTTAAGCATTTCCAAAATTGCGAATTCCTAACTGAAATTCACAATTTAGGAAATGCAAAACCCCAGGGTGCAGGGGCCTAAGGCCCCCTCTGCTGCGCCACAAAAAAATATTTCAGGGCATGTAAAGCGCACACATGCCAAAGGGGCATGTGTGCATTACATGTCAATTTTAAAAATGCATTTTTAATGCATTTTTAAAATTTGCACATGGTTACCACCAAGTTTTAGTTGGTGGTAATTGTGATTCCTTAATGCCCAATTCGCATTAAGGAAAAGCTTGATACATGTGCATAAGAAATCGCAAATAAGAATTCCTTATTTGCAATTTCTTATTTAGAAAATTGCAATTTGCGATTCTCTAAATGGGGTCGCAATTTTAAGGCATTGCTATTTTAGCGAATCCTTAAAATTGCATAGCGAATGCCTTTCATACATAATGAAAGGCATTTTTGCATTTGCAAATGGCCATTTGCACGTTTGCGAATGCAAAAGCGCTTGATACATCTGGCCCCAACTTTCTCATTGTGTAAATATACCATGTAAGTAGAAAGTCTCCAATTCCAAATTGAACTTTATGGAATAAATATGCGATAAGCTTTAGAATGGGACTACTGATTGGTACGTTCCATCACACTTTTTTTTAAATTGCTTCTCTTCCCTAACCAAAAATACAGAGTATTTGGATTGTCTTAAAATTACTTCAGACTTTATCACTTAATATTGCTCTGCAACACCACCAAGTCACTTTGTGTGGATTTACATGGCCTTGTAGCCATGGTGTAAAGCAATGCAGCACAAGTCGCTGCTTTGCCTTACACTGCATCAGGGGGTGCTCCATGGGCTTTGTGGTGGATTTTCCCATGCAACACTCATGGGTTTTGACAGATTCTCTTATTTATAAGGATCTGTAAACCGGGGAATGTGTCAAAATCTTACACCTCCTTAGGGCAGGTGTAACAAGGGGAAATATATTTAGAAATTAAGGTAATGCCCTATTTATGGTTGTAGAATGTGGGTAGAGGGTGATGTTTTACATATCCTAAAACTGAAAATAATGCAGTTTTTGCTCCTGGGGTTGAGGTAAGGGTAATTAACCAAGGAGTTCTAAAACAGCAATACTTTACAGGATATACAGAGGAACTTGGAAAGATGATTATAAAGAAGAAAAGCTTAAATACAAAGGACCTTCGGCAAATAAAATGCATGAGCGCATGCAGAATTTCAATGAGGACTTCCTTAGGTGCCACAGAGTGGGCCTCAACTATGGATCCACATTAAGACAGGACGAACTGGCAATTGATGTGGGGCTTCCCAGATGAGAAGGGCAATTCCTTTTAGGTATATTTTAGAGATAAAAGCATTTTCATCATTTCCCTACTTATACACTGTATTATCAAGGACTGGAGATCATCCTTGACAGGAAGGCTAACAAAAGGGTCAAACAAAAGTAATGACTCAGAAAAATCTATAGTAATTCTGGTTAGTACCAGGTTACATAGGGAAGAGGCAATTCTTGTGGGCACACAAAGGCCAGTCTGTTAGGCCTGGTATCCTTGGTGTGGTTCCCCTAAGTTTTTGCCCTCTGACTTCTTGTTTTCTGACTTCAGTTTTGCGGGTTTCTAGGATTCTGGGCACTTTAGCACTGCTGACCAGTGCTAAAGCGCAGGTGCTCAATACTCTACACAAAGCTTGTCCCTAAATGGCATATTTAATTTACTTGTAAGTCCCTAGTAAAGTGCACAGAATGTGCCAGGGTCCGTAAATTAAATGCTACTAATGGGCCTGCAACACTGATTGTGCCGCCCACTACAGTAGCCCTTCAGACATGTCTCAGGCCTGCCACTGCAGAGCCTATGTGTCCAGATTTAAACTACAATAAAAATATCATTGACATTTTGAGATATTTTTGGAGGTATTATATGCTGTACGAAAAACAAAGTATTATTGGCGTTTTGAGACATTACATGATATTTTAGATTTTGTATGACATTTTGAGTTTCATCATCTTAAAAGGAAAAAAGGAAAGACATTTTTTTTAAAACATTTTTTTTTAGAAAAATATTCCTGGTTTTTAAAATTTGGTATGTAATGCAATGTCTTATATGGTATGAATATGTATATATCTAATGAGAACATACAATAATAAAGGAAAAATTATTAATAGAAAGAGATTGAGTAGGATGTTTATTATGAGTGGTATAACACGGCTATATGATAACTACTATATTATGTTTTAAAAATATTTTTGTATGCCAGCAATAAGGTCTTATATTGACAAAATCTATGAAGCTAATTTTAATTTTTTTTTATAATATTAACCCCATCCCTTTATTGACATTGGGGTAACTCTCTTAATTGTGGGTGCAGATTTAAGCTACCACTTCGACCTGGCAAGTGCACTCACTTGCCAGGGGCCCAAATCTTATTTTTTTTATAACATATAAGACAGCCCTAAGGAAGGACCTAGTCAGCCCCAAGGACAGGTGCAATGTATTTAAAAAGGTTAACATCCATTTTTAAGTTTAACATGTCCAGGTAGGAAAAGGTGCTAAATTAGTTCTTCACTACTTCAAGGCCTGTTTCTCCTGTAGATTAACATTTAGGTTACCTTGAAGCATCCTTTAAGTGTAACCTCCAATTGGGAAACAATAAAAATATGGAAATTGGTGCCGCTGGACTCACAATTTAAAACCACAACATATGGTGACGTTGGATTTTAAATTGTTAGTGTAAAAATGTCACTTTTAGCAACCTGCCATTTTCTTCCTTCAAACCATTCAGTGCCTCTGCCTATCTCTGAATACATGTCTGGGGTAGGTGACAACTCGGCTTTGTGCATTCCCTCTATAATGTCACTCAAAAAGGGAGCTTGGGTGTGACATTTGCAGGGACCTTGTGAACATCAAAGGCCTCTTTGAAGTTTCCCCGACTTTGAAGGCACTTTTGGATATTATTACAGGAGCCCAAGCCCCACCAAATCAGAACTTTGCTGGAACCAAGGGCATCCTGCCTGGAAGAAGGCCTGGTGTGCTGCCAGGAAGAACTGCCCCTCTGAAACTGTCTTGCTGTGTTGGCCTGCTGACTGCTACTTCTTGTCTGGAGTGAGAAGGACTAAGCTTATCTCTGCCTCCTGGAGCCAAGCTTCTTCAAGAACTTGTTGACTTGCCCATTGTTCCCAGACGTTTCAGAGCCATAAAAGACTTTTTTTTAGCAACAATCAGACAATTGTGACTGCCCGTGAGGTCATTGTGTGCACAGCTGCTTTGGTTTCATCGAGCACATCTTCCTTTGTGGTGCACCAATCAGGCAGTACTGACTGCTCTTTTCAGGTGATCAATGTGTACCCAGTGGCTTTGGTTTCAATGGGTGCACCTGCCTTCGGGGTGTGCCGATCGAACAGTTATGTCTGCCCTTGCCATGGAAGCTTGTGTGCGGCAGTGCCCTTCCACCCGATAGAACCGCCTTAGTGGCCTACTGCTGGAGCATGCGTGTCACCTGAGAGGAATTGGACAACTCAACACTGTCCATGATACCGACAGGAGGAGAACCAATCCTGCTCTGTTCCTGGCAAGTAAAGAGTACTGTGCCCGCTCTTTTCTTGAGAGGTACTGTGCAACACTTACACCCACAAGGCTGCAGGAGCCACATAACATGATCTACTGATGCTGTGGTCTTACCCGCCTTGTGGGCCCAGCTGTATGTATTCCACCATGGACTGTGAGAGCATTTCTGAATTGTTCATTCCCTATTGAGCCCTAGTATGACCGTAGACCTCAGAATAGAATTAAGATAAATACACTATGGGCCATATTGATACTTTTTGACGCAAAACTGCGCTAACGCAGTTTTGCGTCAAAAAAATTTGCGCCGGCTAACGCCATTCTGAAACACCATGCGGGCGCCGTATTTAATCAATGACGTTAGCCGGCGTTAGCCGCCGGCGCTGCCGGGTGTGCGTGGAAAAAAACGACGTACACCAGGCAGCGCCGGCGTAGGGGGATATGGATCTTGGGCGTCAAAAAATGGGGCAAGTCAGGCTGAGGCCAATTTTTTGCCTCAACCCGATTTGCGCCATTTTTTTCGACTCCCAACCCCCATAGAAATTACTCCTGTCTTAGCAAAGACAGGAGTCATGCCCCCTTGCCCAATGGCCATGCCCAGGGGACTTCTGTCCCCTGGGCATGGTCATTGGGCATAGTGGCATGTAGGGGGGCACAAATCAGGCCCCCCTATGCCACAAAAAAATAAAATAATAATACTTACCTGAATTTACCTTAATGTCCCTGGGATGGGTCCCTCCAGCCTTGGGTGTCCTCCTGGGGTGGGCAAGGGTGACAGGGGGTGTCCCTGGGGGCATGGGAGGGCACCTCTGGGCTCCTTCCGAGCCCACAGGTCCCTTAACGCCTGCCTTTTCCAGGCACTAAAAAACGGCGCAAAAGCAGCCGTACGTCATTTTTTTTGACCTGCCCACTCCCGGGCTTGAATTTTGCCCGGGAGTGTAAATACGGCGCACATGCCTCGGAGTCAATTTTTTAGACGGGAACGCCTACCTTGCATCTCATTAACGCAAAGTAGGTGTCCACGCTAAAAAATGACGCAAACTCCATGGACTTTGGCGCTAGACGCGTCTAACGCCAAAGTATAAATATGGAGTTAGTTTTGCGTCGGAATTGCGTCAAAAAAAACGACGCAATTCCGGCGCAAACAGAGTATAAATATGCCCCTATATTTTTCTAAACTGGTGTGGAGTCTTTTTGTGGTCCCTTTCACTATGTTACTATAAATAAGTGGTGAACACATACTTTACTCTTAAGTTAATCCTGACTGGTTTGTGCCAAGCTACCAGAGGGTGAGCACAGGGTAATTTAGGGTGTGTATCTGATTCTGGTCAGTACCAGGTCACATAGGGAAGAAGCGATTCTTTTGGGCACACATCTTATTTAAAAAATAAATATGATCACAAACCCACTGTCAAGGATAAGAAATGTTACAGCAAAACATAATGAAATACCCTCATCCACACAAGTTAACAGTGTCTGCAGAAATGAATGAGGCTTTTGGGAATCAATATAAGGATTAGTTACAGGCAGGTTGAAGCAACAATAGGCCAATAGATATTAGTTTGCTAGACCTAGACCAATAACAAGGAAAGGCAGACTGATGAGTGTTGGAAACCAAACCATGGAACATAAACATTGGAAAATCAAGGCATACTATAAGTTCTAAGGAGTTTAACTAGAAAAAAGCTCTATGACCCTGGATGCATATTTGGATTGACTATTGTGCTCCTCTTGTGAGAGAGAAGGTTCATTTATTGCATGGCATTAATATAACATTATAACTCACCATGTGTTATTTATAATCCTTGGGGTTGCAACAGAAAGTAATCAGATTTTGCAGAGACCTGAAGAATGGTGCTAATATGAGAACTGTGTTGTGACCTAAAAGCTTGAGTGTGATCATAATGCATTCGAATTGGCCATAAGGGAATATGGCAGCCAATGCTGCTAAAATAGGAGACCTGGACAACACTTGTCAACTAAACTTAAAATTGAGAGTTAGCTGGCATTGTGGACTGGAAATCCAACTGAATGTGTGGTGTGAAGAAATAGAAACAGAGGCCTAGAGACAAAGGTCAAAATATATTGCTGGTCAACTAACCTGGGTAATATAAAAGGCTGTGTGGTATGGTAGAAAACCTGCAAACACTATTCAGCCCCTGATAATAGATAGTCCACGTAGCAAGGAAAAATTCTGCATGCTCAATAAATTAATGAAGGAAGTGTTCTTGTCCAGTTAGGATGCAACTAGTTGATAATTTAAAGGGTGATATGGGTTGTATATTGTAGATTACGAAAACAGGAGTTACATGAGATGGTATTCACTGGGGTCTGCTGTGGAGGAACAAACCTGGGTATCATTTTTGCAAGTGTTTTAACACAGTTGAGTCTGCAGGTAGTGAAATAACAGGAAGTATGCTCACAAATCCATGAAGGCTCCTAACTAAGGGGGGAAAGTTGATGAGAGCACTGAACATGCATAGATATTAATGGAACATCTACATAGCTTATGTGAAATTGAAGGAGGTTTTCTCCTTTATATACTTAGGGATGACAGTTTTCAAGTAACTTGGGCTAAAAAGATCCTTCAGTTGCACATACACATGGAACTTATCTTTCCCCACAAATTGATGAGGCTGGATAATCCAGGGCTGAAAGCCACATAGAGTAAGGTGCAAAGACGTAATGACCTATAGAAAAATGCCAAGAAAGTTGGCCTCAATGATGTTATAATTATCATGTTTTCTCCTTCGAGATATCCCTTGTTTATGTTTCGTATGCTTATTATTGAGACCTGAAAAATACAGAATTCATGTTTTTAATAGCATTATTCTTTGCAACATGATAGTTAAATCTATTCCAATAAATTTAGAGCATTGATTGTAAATTGAATTTTCAGTTCTGAATAATTTTGAGTTATGAACATGGTGTCAAGGAAGCTGATGAATTAATTTCTAATTTATTATTGTTGAACAAAAGCCATTGTTTCACAGAATAAAAAAAGTGAAGGGCATCAGGGCCTTTGTCTGCTAATTGTTTAATCTAAACATTATACAAAATCCATATATTGTTATGTAGGTTGAGAACAGAGTGTAATGAACAAGAGGGGGATTTGGTGGCAAAAGACAGAGAGAGCCCATGGAGAATCACTTCACCTATTTTTGCTGAACACTAACAGGAGGTGAATTTAGCTCTCACTTGCTGGGCCTATCAGCCTGCCTTTTCATTCAGATAAGAATACCAGGCAATGCTATTTTATTCAACATTAGACTCAATGTTCCAAGCAGCTATGCAGGTATGGACCACCTTTGAAACTCAAGTAGGTTTTTTCTTTCAGTGCAGAGTTTTGATTAGTAAGCCAACGAAATGAGGGTGGGACTGATATAAATATGCAGAGCCACGTTCTTGAAAAAGTTTCTGCTGGTCGCATTTCTCATAAAGGTTGCAGCCACTATTATTCTTCTTTTTACCATAGTTACTATTCATATTGTGTGCACTAGGATAGGAATTTGATTTGAAAATACATCTTGGAAATATATCCATTGTTTTCTAGTGTTCTTGAGTGTGCCCTTCTATTATTAAAGATGATCTGGGTTCCACTAATTACATTTGTGCTATCTCTTTGAATTATCTGGAACGCACCTCACTTAAGTACTGCTCAGTGAGTTCCAGAGTGGTTGCAGTCAATTGGCCTTCTGTCTTGTATTGGCATATTGTCAAAGTGCTTAGTGCTGAAAGTCTAAAACCTATTCCTGAGTCATGTTCTGGAAAATCTAGAAAATGTATCATTTTGGTGGCTAGCCAGAGCATGATCTTGCATACATTTGAATAATTTAAGTTGAGGTGAATTGGAAAAACTCAGTAAAACGATTATTAGAGTCAGCTGAGACATTTGTTGTAAAATTGGATACCTCCTTCAGCTCAGTTATGTACTTCATTTGTGCTGTGGATTTGTCACATGCTGGACTTGTAAAAGGTTATTCCTCATTTAATTTAATTATTGAAACTCATATTTCGAATCTATTTTACAATGGTGCAACTCATTCTGATATAGGTAAATTTCAGGACACCAGGTACACACCATCTCCTTCCTAGGAGTGTCCCTAAAACTGGGGCTGAGGTAAATGTCAATGCAAATGCAGATACTGCATATCTTTTGGAAATAATATGCTCATGGGAGGATTTTGATCCTGAGATTTCAATGCAGGGACTTTTCACACACACAGAGCAATCCCAGCTAATTATGAACCGTACTGCAACTTAGAAGTCCTTATCAAGAACATCAAGCATGTTTTGGTGGTCAGTACCCCATGTCACTCATATCAAAACACAACAAATTTGCTGCCTGCAGAAGTAAGACACTAAACAGATAGTGGCTCTCTTTAAGTGATTTCAACAGTATAACTAACAAAGCGGGAGAGCAAGATATGTACAATATAAATACTGCAAATATCCATGAAAGGGGGACTTTCAATCACTTTAAATGGATGGTCAAGTAGCAGACACAAATTCACACAGAAATCCAATCTCCAATCCAATCTTTATGCACCTTGGGCAAGATGTAAATGAACAGACATCTGGGGTTTATGACTTTGAGGTATCCATATTAAGAGTCATTGAGGAGAGTGTGCATAAGGATCTATTAATCTGGACTACGGATCAGTGCAGTGCTCAAGCACCATTACTGCCAATGGATTGCTTATGATTTCAACGGTATGTTTTACAATCATCTGCCATGAAAACATTTGCTTCTGGTCTTGCACAACAGGCGCATCCACAGTGCAGACAAACAGTCTGCAAACTTTTAACACTATTATGGGCAAAGTACTCACAAAGCAAATCAATATTCAGTTCTAATTACTCACCTACCTAATCAGATAAAGGTTAGCTAACCTCACATGAGAGCCAAGGATAGGCAGAGGACCTTAACTATGTGTGTTCCACTTGGAATATTACCACCAGTAGAATGAGTGTAGCATTTAGGAAACTATATTTGCGACTAGTCATACTAGTAAACATGTAAACCTTCATTAGCTGTGTTACTGTTGGTACTAATGCAGATACAAAATGAGGATGGAGCTGCACCTGCTTTTGAGTTGCAGATGAAGTTAATGATTCATTTTGAAACAGCCTCCTTAATAGATCTGAATAACGTTTGAAGAGAAGCAGCAATTCTGACAATACACCAACTGACGGCAGAAGTTCTCCTTCATGATAGTGGAATTTCAAAGACTGTTTCACAGGTTTTCACCTCTGTGGGCCATAAAACCTTTTGCTCATTATCTATAAAACGACATCTCAAAGCAGAGAATTAGAATGAGTATTTTGGTAGGGTAAAAGCTGCACCAGAGATTAAAAGGAAGCAGAAAGCAAAAGACAAAACAGGAACTAGGTCACCCGCTATGCAGGAAGCTAATAGGGGTGGATATAAATTGAGAGACAGAGATAAAATCAGAAAGCCTGATAAGTATCAGTATTCTTCTCATTCTTCCCAGGATTCAGGGGACAGTGAATGAGAAGAAAGGAACAGACAGACCAAAGACAAGTATGTAAAGCACAGGAGTGAACCAGAATGTGAAGCTGAAGTTAGTTTAAACAAGGAAGAGAAAGGTTTGGACTCAGATTCACTTGAGTAGCCTACCAAAAATGCATTCCCTGCAAACTATGTATACTTCTGCGGAACAGGGTTTGGACAGTAGCACTTCTGGACAGTGCAGCAGAAGTGATTATCATTCACCAATATCTTACACTATGGATGTTGTTTTTACTTTGTTTTAGTAGTAAAATGTTGTTTTGTTGGTATGTTTGGTACTATTTTTGAAAGCCTTCTTTTTTGCAGTGTCCTGAGAACAAAAACATTTTTTTTAATGTTTAATGTCAATCTTGGTAAGGAGTTTGTTTTATTTTATTTTTTAAATATGTTAAGGTGTATATAATCTTTTACCCAGTAAGAATTTTTATTTAAAAAAAATTGAAGTCTTTGGTAGGTAAACTGCCTAGACAGCAGCTCTCCTACTACCATCATACTCCTTGATTTCTCCTCATCTATAGCTCTCTTTGAACAAGAGAAAACAATAAGAACTAAATATATTTTGTTGGAAATGGCCCTCTCTAAAGGGTCACACAAAACAGGTTGACTTCCTCCTCCTACCTATGTTTCTGTGGGCCTTAAGACTGTGCACTTTATCACTACTAACCAAAGCCAAAGTGCTTGGGTTTTCTCTGCAAAGCATGGTTTGATTGGTTTATACCAAAATGTCACATTTAATCTACTTGTAACTCCCTTGTAGAGCGGTGTACCATATATCCAGGGTCTGTAAATTAAATGCTTCCAGTGGACCTGCAGCACTTATTGTGCCACCCACCTAAATAGCACAAAAAACCTTGTCCCATGCCTGCAATTGCAGCCTGAATGCAGTGTCACACTCCCATATTAACTAGACATTTAAACTCCCTGGCCTTAAACCTCCCTTTTATGACATATACATCACCCCAAAGGTAGGCCCTAAGTAGCCCATAGAGCAGTGTGCTATGTAATTGAAAGGTAGTCCATGTAATTTTACATTTTAGATGCCCTGGTAGTGAAAAAACAAAACAAATTAATTTCTTACTACTGTGAAGCCTACCCCTCCCTTAAGATAATATTGGGGATTCCTTATTACATTCAATATGCTATTGGTGGTCATTACTACCTCGGCGGTCTTTTAACAAGACTGCCGAGGGACAGCCGTGCGGAAGACCGCCAGTAGTGGCGGTTTGTCGCGCAGCGTCTTATGACCGTTGGCTGCCCTCCGTCGTTTTTCCGACGGAGAGCCGCCAACAGCCATACTTGCGGGCGGCGGGGAAGTGGAGGTTGCTCCACCGCCATGCCAACAGAACACCGCCCACCGAATCATGTCCTGTGATTCAGCGCGGCGGTGTTCTGTTGACGGTGTGGTGTCGGCGGAGCTGCCCCCATGGCTCCCGTCCCCTCCCAGCGGATAGACGGAACAGGTAAGTTGATCGTCCGTTAGGGAAGGGGGTGGGGAGGGGTGTTGTGTGGGTGCATGGGGGTGTGCGTCTGTGTATGTAGGGGGGGTGTGAGTGCGTGTATGCTTGCGGGGGTGTTGCGTGTTTTGGGAATGAGTGTGTGTATGTAGGTATGTCTGTGTGGATGTGTGCGTGAATGTGGGTGTACGTTTCTGACTGTGTGTGTGGATGTTGGCATGTGTGTCGGTGTGTGTGCGTGTATGTGTGTTGGTGGTGCCTGCGTGCGTGTCGGGTGTGTGTGTGTAAGGTAATGTCGGGGGTCGGGGTGGGGAGGGGGGTCCTGCCACCTTTGGGGGGTGGCAGGGGTGGTGGGGGGTGTAGGGGAGGGAGTCGGGTGGGGGAGATCCCTATCAGTGCCAGGGAAGGAATTCCTTGGCACTGATAGTGCTTACCGCCATGGATTTCATGGCGGTTCCTACCGCTGGAAATCCACGGCGGTAAGCCGGGTCAAAATACTGGCGGCGGTATTGTCACGCCGCCGGGCTGGAGACCCAGGTCTCCAGCCCAGCGGTCGTCTCCGTCCTGGCGGGCAGAACGGAGAAGCTGCAGATGACCATGGCGGTAACCGCCATGGTCATAATTCCAAAAATAAGACCGCCAGCCTGTTGGCGGTCTTACTGCAGCTTTAACACCGTTCGCCAGGGTTGTAATGACCCCCTTAGTTCCTAATTGAGAGGCAGCTTGGTATCTATGGAATTATAATGATAAACCCTCTGTAATGGTAAAGTTGGATTTTTCAATACGATTTTGAAAATGCCACTTTTAGAAAGGTGCCATTTTCCTGCCCTGAGCACTTTGTGCCAGCAGCTGTCTTGGGTCACATGACTGAGTGTAGCTGAGAGGCACTAACTCACTTGTTAGGGGGTAGACCTAAGCACAGCCACCCTTGCACCTGAACAGGGTGTGCCCTGTTTCCTCACAATACGCATAATAACTTAGAGCTATGGCAGGGGAGGCAGGAAGGTCCCAGAACTTCAAAGAATCTTTCTAGAAGCTTCTCCGACCTTCTAGGAGCAGGGCACCAGAGTATAAAAAAGGGGGTGTCAAACATAGTCTTCAGTTTACTACTGGACCTACTCTTCAGTTCACTACTGGACCTGTGGAGGGACTCTAAGAGGACTTTCTGCTGCTGTGACCTTCTATGCACTCTACCAGACTGCTGTTGTACCTGGAAGGAGCTGCTTTGCTGCTTGGAGCCTGCCTTGAACTCTCAGAAGCTAGCCCTTTTTTTGAGCCCAGCATCTTCATCTGCATCCAGGGCTTCCAGAAGTGACTCAAAGTGATAGTTTGCTGGCCTCCTGTTCAGAATCACAGGGATATAACAGGCTCCCATCATCTTGGACCTGCACCCAGACCCAGCCTGAGTGAGTCCTGAATCTCCAATAGGTCTCCATACACTCCTGGGCCCTTCGGTGTGGTGCTAAAGGTGACCAGATGTCGCGGGTTGCACTTTTATCTTTTAGGTGCTGTCTCGAACCTTAAAATCTAGTAATTCACAACTCTAGTTCTACTGTTTGGATAGTTACTGTTTTGGTGTCAAATAATTTAGCAAAATGTACTCCATGTTTCTAAATTGATTTGGAATTTCACTTGTGTTGTGTTTTCACTGTATTACTGTGTGTGTCCTGCATAAATACTTCACACGTTGCCTCTATGTTAAGCCTGGCTGCTTTTTGCACCAAGCTACCCAGGGTTAAGTAAGCTTTGTGGTTCACCCTGCAAGAGATTGTAGCTGTTGCTTGACCATGGTACACACCACAGTCAACCAGTTTCTCAGGTATATGATTGAGGTTTTTATTGCTACAACTCAAAACTCTAGCTACATGGACGATTCGTGTGTTATGCAAATTCTGTAGAGGGTGTGGATACAGCTTCGAATCTTTAGCACATGTTATCTATATTTGCCCACAATTGTGGACTCTTGAGCAGGACTTTTTTACAGCCATGTTTTGACTGACTAGATGTAAGGTCGATCAAGGAAGCCATTACTTTGTGAATGCGGGGAGTAGATCTTCAGATAATTTTGACGATTATTAAAATATCTAGAGTTAGCAACAGTAGATTTACAGAAAAATAAAGTTTTTTCATGCTCCCTCCTGTCCAATTCATTAAAAGTATTGTCACTTTAGTCAGAGGTTACAGAACTTGATCTGCGTGAAGTCTCCTATTTGCACAACGTAGACGTGTGGGGCATGTGTGAGTCTCAACGGTTTACATAAGCACATGGCACTTTTATTTTAATTTTCCAAAGAACCACATCTGGATATACGTTGTTGATGTGGGATTCAATGGTTTACTTTAGAACATGGCACTTTAACAGTGAGCTTAAATGACTTACATGAGCATGTGACACTTTAATGCTAATGTCCGTGTCTTTCAAACTTTTGATGACTGTGAGCAAACCTGTTTGCAGGTAAGACCTAAAATAAAAGAACACTTGGGAGAATGAGAAATGTCACATCTAGTCTGCTTACATGATAATTTATACTTGCTGGAGTATAGCATATGTCAATCACATTTTATGGTCCTAAATGTAGGTTCATCATAATATACCTGTGTATAAACAAAAGCATTATTACTAGGGGAAATGGCTTTGCAAAGATGGAACAGTGTAGGGATTTTACATAAAACAGTTATGCAAACATTTTCATTATTGTCATGGTTTTCATTGCCTGAACAATAAACTTCCTTTTTTGAAAAAAGAGCTGTCGGCAACATTGCTATAAGTCAATCGAAGCATAGTATAATTAATTCCCCTTGATGATGATGGCAGAGACATTGGGTTGGTGGGTGAGCACAAATGGGCAGATTAGAACATGAAGGTCAGGGCACACCCAAAGTAAAACTTTGTATGGTAGATCCAAGTGGTGTTTCAAGAATTGAATAGAAGTCCGGCAAGTAGGTGATACTGGATATTTATTATAGGTGAGCACAAGTGGTCAAAGTTCCAATCAAATGACCACATACAGTACAGATCCAAACAGCAAGAACAGCCGACACGTGTTTCGTCTTCAAGACTTTGTCAAGGCTTTAGCTATGCGGATATATGCAAACAAGAATATGATGCAGCAGAGTCCCGAGAATTCAGTTGGATGATGTAAAACTAACCATCAGTCGATCATGTTGGAGTACGGTAGCAAAAAAAAGGCTATATTAAGCCTTGTAGTAGGTGCAGTATAAGCGTGCCGGTCGCGTCGGTGTAAGTCCAGTAAGGACTGATGGTTAGTTTTACATCATCCAACTGAATTCTCTGTTTGATGCCAAATCCAGTCCTGGGCCCTTGGAAGTGAGAATGGTGCTGCAACACAAGAACTGACGTAACAACACCGGCTTGTCACTTAAAACTGATGCATCCCGCTGCAGAAACACCACTTTGCAGCTGCCTGCAGAAAAGCTGCGGACACTATTCACTGACTGCGTGACCTTGACTTACAACACAGCCCCAGCTTAGCCAACAGAGCACAATGCATTGAAACAAGTGCTCATCGCTTCTGTACATCGACGCATCAATAACGTTACCCAATTAGGAAACATTGCATCGCCTGCAAGGAAAATTCATCCTCTCCTCTGGATCAATACATCGTCCCCGAGTATCGACGCCACAAAGTTACCATCAGCAGATCTGGACGACTCCTGTACACTTTGGAATTTGCCCCGGTCTAGTGAGACCAGATAGTTCTGGTAGGAGCGATTGTCTTCTAAGCACTGCATTTTGATTGTATCTTTGAAAATTCATAACTTGACTTGTGTATGTTAGATGTTTGTAGTTCTGTTCTTGTTTGACTCTTATAAATATTGACTATTTTTCCAAACTGTTATAAAGTATTTTTGTGGTGTTTTCACTGTGTTACTGTGTGTGTGTGCACAAATACTTTACACATTGCCTCTTTAGTTTAGCCTGACTGCTCTGTGCAAAGCTACCAGAGGGTGAGCATAAATTAACCTTTATGCCCAGATTTAGGAAAAGTTTGCGCAGCCTTTGCTCCATTTTTTTTGATGCAAGAGCAGCACTAACTCAATGGCATATTTATTTTTTGACGCCAGAGTATACTAGCGTCAAAATGTTCTACTTACCATAATTTTTTGGGAGCGCCACCTCACCCTGTGTCGTTTAATGATAATGATGAGCAAGGTAGGCATTCCTTCCTAACAAATGATGTTAGGCCGCTAGCACACAAAGGACCAGGTCCAAAAAATGATGCTAGGTTCCTATAAGTGTCAAAATTGTAATGCCTGGTTAGACCAAGTGTTAAAATCAGGCCCAAAGACTCCTACATAAGGGAAACACACAGAAGGAGCATTGGAAAGCAACTGGACAACATGGACCTGTTACTCCTACAGCTCAGCACCCGTAGAAGACAACACGACAAGTGCCACCAGCACCTCTACAGCAACCGCAAATACCACCACAGCAGCCACAAAGTCAGCGTAGAAGGTGGGAGAGGATCTTTCACAAGAGTGCAACCATCCTGGCCCTCAGGGAAGAAAAGATGATCAGACTCTACCGACTGAGACGAGAGTTCATTGTACACCTGCTCCACCACATTGCACCAGACATGACAGCAAGAGTGCAGAGTCACACAGCAATTCCACCCATGACCAAACTCCTGGCTGTTCTCCACTTGCTGGCATCAGGTTAATTCCAGATGATTGCGGCACAAGTGGGTGGGATCTCCCAAGCATCCCTCTCTGCCTTCCTTACAAAGGTCCTAAATGCCATCATCAGACTCGCACCCTATCACAACTGGTTCCCCAACACTCAGGAATGCAGCAGGAGACCAAGCAAGGTTTCTACCAAATTGCTGGAATCCTGCATGTGCTGGGTGCAATGGACAGCACCCATGTCCAACTTGTCCCTCCTGCAGCAACCAAACACCTCTACAGGAACTGCAAACATACCCACTCCATCAATGTGCAGGCCATCATGGATCACTGTGGAATTATCTCAAACATCCTTGCAAAATATGCTAACAGCATCCATGATGCATATATCTTCACACACTCCACTATAAACCAACAATTCCAGGATGGACAATATGGCAATGGCCTACTTGTAGGTAAGATACCATACAAATCATAACACACACAACACACCAAACCTGTAGTACAAACAATACAAAGACCATGCACACACACTTGGATGCAGAAACATAGATGTTCAGACCACAATACATATACCACATGCCACACCTTACCGCATGTAATGCACATCAACATCACATAAGCTCATATCTACAAGTCCCTGGCACCACCTGACTGACACATCACTGGACGGACAGGTGGAGCAATGTCCCCTATGAATATAAAAGCTGGACTCAAACAGCTACATGTGTCCACAGGTTCAAAAACAAAACACAGACCCTTCACACATAAAACTTACCAAGGAATTGCTTTGCTATGTGAATTGCATTGTCCATTCAAATGTCAAACAACTCACATATTGGCACTGACCCACATTTCCTAAGCTGTAGAAATCTCAGGCAACACTGATATCTATTGCCACCCGGGTGATCCCATCACCATCTACATACCTGCAAAATATGAGAGATATACTCATTGTGTACAACTTTCCCTTGTGTGGTGCATAGTGCAGCAAACATTAAAATACAATATCACCATCAATGAAAGATCATGTGCAGGAATGGACACCTCACAGCACACCAACAGACTTACCTGTAAATCCTACATCTCCATATGATGATACAAGGGTACCAACAATGGACAGCAGCAGATGAACTACTGACAATGTACAGCGAGAGGTCAGAAATGTTTATGAATGAGGATACAAAGAACTTAGCAGGGCTGGACTCTTGATGCAGGGAAGTGCTGAAAAGCACAGCATGCCCTGTCCTGTCCCACAGCTGACTGAAACATTTTGCATACAACACAATGCATCCCATATAACTGTCACACACTGGGCATATGAACTTCATGCACATGCGTATGCCAGTAAGTAATTGCCAGCAAAAAAACTTTGTGCAAGGGAGGTATTTTAAGGGCAAAGGGGTGGGATTCACATGCAACACACAGGTCCCTACACCTGTTACATGGCACACAACACACAAAATAGGTACACATGTCTACTACATCACTCTTCTGCAGGTCTAAAGTGAAGGCACTAAGGGCCACCTGTCAGAAAAGGTGGCCAGCATCTTAAGCAGGCAGCGCTAATTTACTTATGCACCTTAGTACCCCTGTACCCTCAACATGTGTGTGCCGTATTGAACATATGGTGCACCATGGTGCAGAGTAGGTGCATTAGTGTCAACATGATGGATGCCATAGATGGAATGTGTAGGATTATTGCCAAATGTGTGGTGCAAATCCTGCACAGTACATAGGGGCACCTTTAAAGCAATGGTGTTCCCCATACTTACACCTGCTCTGTGCAGGCGTCAAAAGTACCAGATAAAAATGACACATTTTGAACTTCTTATTTTCCTTGCACCATTTTGGCTTTGTGTAATGGAGGAACACACCCTTTGCATACATGATGCTTTGCACAAGCATAGTTTGTCACACAGGGTCACCATGGCCCTCTGACGGGCTGGCGGTAAAGACCGCCACATTATGAGTGTGGTGGGTTGGCCTCTGCTAACCTGCCTGTACCACCAGGACGGTTGGACCCACTGGGCCGGAGATTAGTACCTCCGACCTGATGGTCCAATGAAGACCGCCGGTGGTATTAGGATCTAGCTTTACACCAGGGTTTCCCGTCACTGGCAGATGACTGCCCCATCCCCCCTGCAAGCCCAATACCCCCAAACCCCTGTCCATACCAGAACACCCCTACCAGAACAATGCCCCCTCCCACCACACCCCCTTCTAGTGCAGCACCTCCACCCCCATGTACACAGACACTCACACACCCCCACATACACTCATTCATGCACCTCGTATATACTCATTCACGCTCCTCATACACTCATACAACAACACTGACATACACGCATTCACTCACAGGCATCCATACAAGCATATACTAGCAAGCATCCACGCACGCATTCACCTCAACATTCATATACGCACTCACCTCAACATTGATACACGCACTCACTTCAACATCCATTTACACACTCATGTCAGCATTCATACACGCATTCAACCACACATACACACATACATTCACACATGCATGCACACAAACATATACACATGCATACACACATACATGCACACACGCAGACAACACCCACTCACACACGCACACACATCAACCCCCACCCTCCCACTCCCCCTCCCCTGTTGGATGATTGACTTACCTTGTCCTGTGAGGAGGTCTTCCAGCAGGGAATGGGAACGGGTGCTTACTTCTCGTAATATGGCTGATGGAGTCCTTTTGGTGGGGCGGGGCCAGTGATGGAACCGCCCATGCGCCTCCGACGGCCAGCACTACTATTGGAGGATTTCCATCCAAAACGTGGCAGAAATCCTTCAGTACTCGTGATATGGTGGGTGGAAGAACGGCCGTACTGGCAGTCTTCTGGCACCCGCAACTTTGGTGGTCTTTCCAAAAGACCACCAAAGTCAAAATGAGGGCCTAAGTGTTGCACTGTATGTGTAGTGGCACTTTGTAAACATGGCGCTGTGATTTTTTGCCTAGTTGGCATACAATAGTTTCTACATAAATGAGGCTAATGTGGTGCAAGGATGTACTAGGGCATTGTTAATTAGGGCCTTTGGCTCAAATATAGAGAACACTGCACATATTTGGCATCAGTGACTGTCAGACCAAAATTCCAATTTCAATCACCACGTACCTTACGCACAACCCATGATAGGAAAGTGCACCACCACTGACCAATGCAACCATCCATCCAAACAGGAACTCACACAATCCAGATGTAATTCTGATTCACCACTTCACATAAACAAATTTGAGCTATGGCACCTAGCAATTAACTAATGTGCATGATTGACACATGTTCTCACATTCCTTTGCAGCTGACCAAGGCTAGGGCATCCAGCCATGGGTCATGTCACCTTTTGGAAAACCAGATTCAGAGCAGGCCTAAAATTAATGCCACATAAGGACCAGAAATGTAGTTTAGCGGACATTTGGCCTCCTTAAAGCAAGGTTCAGGTGCCTCCATCTTACAGGAGGAGGTCAGTTATATGCACCTCCCCTTGTTTACAAAATGATCCTTGTGTGTGCCATTTTGCATAACATTTGTCTACGTACACATGTCCCCGGGGATGAAAAAGTAGATGTCCCCAATAAAACCCTCCTGCTGGAGTACACAGAAGTCAACTAATTGTGCAAAACATTTTTGCACAGGACTTCACTCCAAGAATCACCATGTAAATAATTCAATAAAATCACATAAACTTACAATATTTGTGGCATACTCATTTACACCAACACATACTACTTGTAACTTGTCCATATCTCAGAGAGCATGACTACACCACAACAGTTGTAAACAACTTTCAACAAAGGCCCTGATTTAAAGGGGCCTAGTGGATCCTTGTTCAACGTTATCTTTCAACATCTTATGCTAATACAGCCCAACGATGCCAATATCTAAGCAGCAGAAACTCATAGTGGCGCAATGCATGCATTGTGCCACTTTGTAACACCTTGTGCCACAAAATGCCTGTGACAGGGATTAAGTATGCAAAGGGGGTGTACAGCCAGTAGGGGGGGGGGCAAAATGGGCAGTGGAATCTAATGAAAACAACTGTGCCATATATTGCTTTTCCTCTGAACATCTGCTCAGAGCAGCTGTTTAAAGGGGCACACCATTGGTGCCAATAGGACCCTAAGTACTATTCAGGGTTAGGGCCAAAGTTTTAGCTCTAATCCTGAACAGTACATCAATTGCATCACATACATCAATTGCATCAAATACCTTTATAGTATTGCCCCTTACCCTGTGCCATGATGTGCAGTCTTTAAAATACAGCTCACACATGGTGGCGGTAGGGGTGTGTTAAGGGCGGAAAGAAAAGGGCCCCTGCTCTGGTTGCTGCACCACTTTACTTTAATCTGCCCCACAGTCAGGAACAACAACATTGTAAAATAGGTTCCTACCACATGAATGTGTTGTTGGACTGTAGGCATTGTTTGTATCGAATACATTTTACATTGTCACACATATATCACACAAGTGTGTTGGCTTGACATATGCCTGTAGCAATCTTGGAAATATACGTGAAGACTGCTGCACAGATGTATGGGCTAGGTAGGAAAAGGCTAGCAAGTACCTTCAATGGTAGGTTTGTGTCTGCTAGGTAACCTAGCAAAGTCTGAATGAGAACATCACACGTAAGTACTGAGAACTTACTTCTCAGTGCCACTCACATGTATTAGCAAGAGAGTGACTTCCAGGCACCAATACACATAAATGTCTAGGTGTATCACCGGCAATCATCTAGGAATGTGCATGTATGTCAAGCAATATTTTAACAAGCCACAGACCCTTGGCAAACTGTATGTGTGAAGAATGACATAGAAAGGTTAATTGTGGCATTCCCGCTACACATAGCTGGCATGAGTAATCACAGTACCAAAACACACTCATTGCGAATGTGACATAGATTGTGGAATTCAATTGTGAGTATGTGGCCATGTATAACAAATGATGTGAAACTACAGTAAAACAGTTGTGAGAGAAGTTAGAATACTTGGAGAGCTGGTCAGGCTGAAATAATGTATGGATACTAGTGATACCTCTAAATACCAAGTTTCCGGCCATGGACCTGTGTGTGGATGATCTCATCCTGAAACAGCTGCAAACACGTGGACTTTCCAAAATCTTTTAGGTGGAGGGAGCATACCACATCCCAGGTGCACCATGAAAGAAAGGAGCACACCCTCTTCCCATCATAGCAAGACTCATAAGCGTCTGATACCGGGACATGATTCTCCAAGCAGCTCACAGTGCTCCTCCATTGCATATAGGTAACGCTCATGTTACCTTCTTCCCCAATTTCAGTCCTTGGGTCCAGAGGCTGCACTGCAGTTTCCTATAGGTGAAGAAGGCTCTGAGGGAACAGGACCACATGAATTCAATGTCTTATCAGGCACAACTTTGATTAGTAGCAGCATGCAAAACTCACTTTTTATCAAGCCCAGAAGCTGGGCGTGATTGGCTGGATCAAATGTTAGGTGGCAGGAGGGTCAAGACACTACGACCACCCTAAGAGGCACCGGGGTGGTGTCATGGCAAAGGATAATTGTGGAGGTGCGGGTCAAAACAAATTATGCTTAGCATGGGGCATCATCCTGATCGCCTGAACGGATCTTGGAACCCTTGGGGAGACAAGAGGGGATCATGGGACTGTGAATGTGGCACTGGAGATGCACCCAGAGCATCTTGTGGGTGGGCTGGGAGTAGCTCCCAATTGTCCTTAATCGGTGATTGGGGGCAAGATTGAGACTGAGGATATGAGGCCCCAACTTGGTAAAGACATTCCAGTGAGGCTCTGGGTGGGGGCCAGAAGGCGGTAGTGATGCTTCCTAGTAAGCAGTATGTGTGGTGGGGAGACAGGCACTATGCGCAGTTGGGGAGGTGGGCAGTTTGGATTTTGTAGTACAGTGAAGCAGGGAGTGGGGATTCATGATTGAAGAAGGATTATTGGACAATTGTTGTAGTTGATGTTCAGGCAAGATACATATGGCCAGTCAACACAGCTGTGGCACACAGGATATTCACTCTCACAGCCTGAACCTCACCCAGCCCCAAGCGTGGTCCATTAACCATACAGTGGGATGTCAAAAGTTAGTATGTCAACCCTAAGGATACTATCCTAGATGACAAAGACAAACGGAGAGGGTGCTCCAGTCCATCAAATCAGACTCCCCTGACATAGTTCGCCTACAAGAGACTCACCTCCTAGGTAATAGGTGTCAAGCCCTTGACCATTGGGGAAATGAAAAGGCTGCTAATATGGGCCATACCTTCTCCTCTAGAGGAGTAGTAATCTTGATGAGGAGAACGCTGCCCCTGGTCATTTGGCAAATATGGTCCGATCCGCTGGTCCCTATGTGGTGTTCTCTGGAACCTGGGAGGGGTGGCATCTTAACCATACTTTCAGTAGATATCACTATATGACTTCACGACTCGGTACTGCAGGAAAGCACTTTCTTTCTGGCATGGCTACCCACACTTTTTGCCTGTTGTCAGTGTGTTAGACTGTGTTCACTGGGATCCTGCTAACCAGGACTCCAGTGACTGTGCTCTCTCCCTTCAAATTTGGTTGTTTGGACCACACACACCCCACATTTGGCACACTGGTGCCCCCTTGTAATTCCCTAGTATATGGTACCCTGGTGCCCAGGGCATTGGGGCAGCAGGAGTTTCCCATGGGCTGCAGCATGTATTATGCCACCCATGGGAAACCCATGCAAAGTGTTTCAGCTGCATTTTCATGGACTTCATGAGTGCAGGGATGCCATTAGATGTGTGTAGTGGACACAGGTCACCGCCTATGTCCAGCTACATAATGGTAACTCTCAACCTATACATGCTTGGTTTCAAACATGTTGGAATCATACCCCAATACTGTTGCCAGTGTTGGAAGCATGATTCCATGCACTCCGGGGGCTCCTTAGAGGACCTCCAGCATTGCTCCTACCGGCCTTCTGAGGTTTTCTGGGCAGCCCAAGCTGCTGCCACCCCTCATGCACCCTTCAGGCAGGTTTCTGCCCTCCTGCCGCTTGATCATCTCAAGCCCAGGAAGTCAGAACAAAGGATTTCCTTTGGGAGAGGGGGTAACTCCCTCTCCCTTTGGAAATAGGTGTCACATGGCTTGGGAGGGGTAGCATCTCCAAGCCACTGGAATGCTTTGAAGAGCACATTTGGTGCCCTTGTTGCATAAACTAGTCTGCACCGGTTCAGGGACCTCCAGTCTCTGCTCTGGTGCAAAACTGGACAGTGGAAAGGTGAGAGACTATTCCCCTGTCTATCACCACACCAGGGATGGTGTCCAGAGCACCTCCAGAGGGACCCTTGATTCTGCCATCTTGAATCTAAGATAAGCAGAGACCTCTGGGAGTATATGAGTGGCCAGGTCATGAGGGTGATATCAAAGCCCCCTCCTGATATGTGGTCACCTGGCTAGGGGACCAATCCTCCATTCAGGACCATTTAGGGTCTCCCTCTTGGGTGGCTCCTCAGATTCGGCTTGTAAGATTCCAGCAGGACTCCTCTGAAACCTCTACTTTAACTTCTGGCCGTTGGAACTGTGACTGGCCCCTCCAGGAACTGAAAATCTGCATCTACAATGAAGACTCTGTTGCAACATTGTTTCCACGGCTCCATCCAGCTTCTGCAAAATTTCCCCAACTGTGCATCCTCTGATGGTGCAAGTCTTCAGCCTGCATGAGAAAGAAGAAGGAATCTTCCTTGGAGTGCAGGAGTCACTCCCCTGCCTCCGCAGGCACCAACTGCAAAGATGACTGGCTGTGTGGATCTCCTCTCATCCTGAGATGCTTGGATCCTGAATCACAGGTGGTGGTCTGGAGTGGTCCACTTGGTTCTCTCTACCAGCTGTCCAACTTTGGTGGAGGTAAGCCTTTGCCTTCCATTGTAGCACAGTACCCTGTGCACTGCGTCTCGTGCAGCTACCAAGGGTTCTTTTCATCTCCTCCAAGGGATCTTGAGACTCCGTGTAGCTCCAGCCCCCAGCACTCTTCCCAGTGATGCACAGCCCTCTGTGTGCTTCTCCTGCAGCATGGGACCCTTCTCCAGTTGTGCTGCAAGGGTTCCTCTGCGACACCTGGGTCCTCTTCCAGTGGGCCTCCTGTGGGTGCTGCCTTTTCTTCTGTGGACTCTCTACCCTGCTGAAGGTCCCCCAGGACTGCCCCCCCATGGGCTGAGTCCTCCTAGGCCTTGCTGGTCCCTGGCAACTCTACTTCTGCTTCATTGTGGCTTCTGCTTTTAACAAGCCTTGTTGGTGGCTTTTCCATGCGACTAACCAACTGCACCCATCCATCCAGCATGGGATGTTGACTGCATCCTCCAGGAACTCTTCTACGGCTCCAGGGCTGCATTGCTGACCACCTTTGTCCTACCGTTGACCAACCTCTGCAACCACAGATGGGTGGGTAATGGCTCCTGTCCCCACTGGACACTTCTGTGACTTCTGGACTTGATCCCCTTCTTCCACAGTTGTTTCTCTTCAAGAATCCACCACTGCTTTCTTGCAGTCTTGTCTAGGGGTTGCATTATCTTCTTTTTAGTCCTTTTGGGTGGGTTGGGGAAAATCCAGTAACTTACTCCTTTCTTTCCGATTGCCGGGGGGCACAGTAGAACTTACCTTTGGGGTTTGCTAGTTTCTCCAGCTCCCCTCTACAAATCCCACATACCTAGGTGTAGGTCCTCTTGGCATCCCCTAGGATCACTATTGTCTATTGCTACGCACTGTTTTCCATAGCTTTTTATGCCTATTTCTGATTACTGGTCTACATATCTAGTGTGTTACCTATCTCCTATTGGAGGGTTGCCTCTCTAGTACCTTTTGGCAATTGTGTCACTAAAATAAAGTATCTTTATTTTTGTAACAGTGAGCATTTTTCTTTCATGTGTGTAAGTGCTGTGTGACTACAGTGGTATTGCATGTGCTTTGCATGTCTCCTAGTTAAGCCTAGGCTGCTCATCCACAGCTACCTCTAGAGAGCCTAGCTTCTAGACACTGCCTACACTACACTACTAGGGGATACATGGATCTGGTATAAGATGTAAGTATCTAAGGTACCCACCACACACCAGGCCAGCTTCCTACAAGTACTACCAGCCCTGACCACTCAGCTACGCAGTCTTTCAGATGGGGAATGGATCATGTGAGTGGACCTTAACGCAAGGCTGAGTGATAGCATTCACTGACATCCCCTAGGCGTTTGGACTCAGTTAAACGGCCATTGGCAGACTTCCTCACTGCCCAGGGACTGGCAGATATATGGTGTACCCTTAACCCAGCACCCCAGTACTTCATCCTTTTACTTGGGGGTGCATGATAGTCTCTCCTGAATTAATCACTTTCTCATGCCAACACCCCAGCTGTTAAAAGTTAGGGAGACCACTAGCTTAACCAGGAGTATATCTGACTATTCTCCCATGTGGCTGGTGTATGGAAGGGGTGGGAGGCAAAACACTAGTGGCAATTAGAAAAGGGATGTTAGCCACAAAAGATCATTATTTTCAGGGAAACAGCACTTCAGTCGAGTCTCCACTCACATTGTGTTAGTCAAGGGGGTGGGTCTCACCATAATGTCATAAGGGAAAACACTAAAAAGGGCCAAATTGAAGGTTCTTGAACATGAGTTTTTGTCCCTTGAGGCCACCTTACCAGATGAGGAGGGATCAGAGGGAGCTCACATCCAACCCCTTAAGCAATAGGAATACTGAGACGTGGCCCAGGAAGCTGCTAATATGAACCATAGGGCAACACAGCTACATCAATGTAATGGGGGACAAGACAGGAAAAATATTGGCCTTGCTGGACAGGTTGGAGGCTGCGGATAGATGAGTTCCTGGGATCCAGAAGAAGTCAGGGGAACTTGCTAGTAATCGACACACCATAGCCCATACCTTTGCCCACTACTATGAGAAATGCAATTATGCAAGTTTTTTCACCACAAAAAGCAAAACAAGCAAGCTCCTGGGTGACGCCCCCTCCAAAATCTCACTACAGAGGATAGGGAAGCCTTAGAAGATGCACTTTCCCTGGAGAAAGCAGATGTATGAGGAGAGCCAGAAGTGGTGAGTACTCCAGTTAGACCAGCAATAGGCTTCCATAGTGATCTTCCACAAAGAAGGGGAGCCCAGGGAGGACAGTATCTGTACACTGGCGAGACCCAGTTCCACGACCTATCAGTGACCTAACCAAGCATCCTAGGAATAACCACACCTATTTATGACAAATCATGTAAAACTATGGGAATTGATGAGACATATCCTACACAAACAAGCTGCCAGTCCCCAGTATATGATAGGGCAAGCCTGATATCAAGAACCTCATAGGTAACAAAACATACTTGGACATGGGATCACAAATGTGCAGGTGTATGTCAGCAGGGGACTGTGCATCTCAGTGCTGATGATCCATCATAAGGATGGCAGATCACCACCCAACACCCCCTCCAGCCCCCGAGGAGGCTAAATTGACCCTTTACACAGTCAGAGGCCTGCTGATTGTGCACAGTGAACTGAGCTGAAGTGACCACATTCAACTGGTATTGATACATGCAACAATGGCCCTGTGTGGCCATTCAAAGTGCCACAGGAACATTGATGACTAGGGTGCCATCACTACATGAGAGCACCCCTGTCATACAGATTGTATGCAATTTTATCAATCTGCCAATAACATTAAAGTTTGAGTTACTGGACATTGAAAATGTTTCTACACATGTCCCAGCTAGGTGGACCAGGCTTGGTGCTGTCAATTTGCAGATAGACAAATTAGTACAATTTATGTGATAAAATGTGCATGTGTCACATGATAACTTACACCTTCAGCTTCTCATGACCAGTACAAATGTCCCCCATTGTTAAACATAATTTACACAGATATGAATATGCAGCTTTAGAACAATGGCCTACATATAAGACAGCTGTTATAGAGATTTGGTAAGTGTCCAAGCCCTAAACACACCACTGTATCATGCAGCACTGATCAGACATGATACATATATTTTCAAATAAAAAACATGTCACATATATACCTACAATGACACATGTATGCACACCATCTCCAACATTTTGCATGCATGGGGAACCATATGTTACATGTGTTGCTTTGCATCATTAAGTCTGCTCCTTACAACACACCAGAGTGTTCACATATGTGCATTCACATTGAAATGGCTTACAGGATCTTATCCCAGCCTTAGTCAACAAGATCCTTTGCTAAAGATTTGTTAAGTATATACTATGCCTGAACATGTATTGCACATGGTCCTTCCTATCGTATGTTGTTTATTGTAACGTACAGTTGGAGTTATGACATGACAATGTGGTAGACCCACAACATAAGTATCATCACATATGTACAATCAGTACACATGTGTAAACATGTATGTGGCAAAGAGACTTCATACACAGGCCCATTTGCAAACAGTATCACTCCTCGCATGCATTGCACACATACAAACACGTGGTAACACATTCCTATGTTACAGGTACACAATTAAAAGCACATGCACATACATGTGGCCATACCATACAAACTACATAGATGCATAGCCCCTGTAACAAGGAATGTGAATGTGAGCGCTTAGTCAGTCTTTCCACCAAAATCCACGAATGGTTGTTATGCATCAAAAAAATTGACACATACGGTACTTCTCCATACTTCACAAATCACTAAAATGACACCTGGCACCATACACATCTGAACTGTCTTGCCATCTTAGCCTTCCCGCCAAAATCCAGACATGCCAGGTAAGAGTAAAAAATTTTGATGCATACCATTCTCCTACAAATATCACACATGCAAATAATGACACATGTCCCCTGCGCGTCCATTGCAAATTGACAGGCTTTGTCAGCCTTCATGGAAAAAATCCACCCATGGCCGTCATGAGTCAAAAAAAATAACGCATATCAGAAACCGTGACACATGCGCCCAGGAAGTGATATTACAGGACTTGCTTTCTGCACACATAGTAAAGTGAATTTACTTTCACCTTTACTTTACAGTCTGTGGTTATGAGAGGTTGTGTGGAGCTGGTACTGGTTGAGGAGTGGTGTTTTTTGAGAATTTTGTACTGTGGCCTGTTGCTGTTAAGTCCAATTTGTTATATTTGTAAGTTTTGTGTAGTATTTTGTCCTGCTATTGTATTTGCATTGTCATTTTTTTGTATTGGGGTAGTGTAGTTTGTTGGGGTATTTGGGGTTAGCTGGGGTAGTGTCTTCTTATTTTTGGGCTAATATTTTTTGCAATGGAGGGAAACTGCAAAAGGTTGGGGAAGGGGAGAGCTCAGGGATTGAGTAGAGATGAACTGGGAGGTCTTCATCTGGTTGGTGTGCCACTAATTCCCTAACATGGTGGCTATGGGTAGCCGGTTCACCTAGGGCTACCCAACGGAGACAAGGACGCTGTGGTAGAGCAAGGTGCTCTTCCAGCTAAAAAGGATCTTTGTTGTGGAGTGGACGGGCCACTGGCTCAAACGCCAGTGAGCAGACCTCATTGCCCATGAAGTAGATCTCATGGATCACCTGCTGATTCGAGTTGGCGTACCAGTTGGTAAGTACCCCTTTTGCATTGCAACATCCTCGTTTGCATGTGCATGACTGTAGGACATAACGGGGAGTGCATCATGTTATGACAAGGGTCAGGACAGGAAGTTTTGTGTCTAAACCAACCAGCATTTATAAGAGCTCAGCAATGCACCAGTTGCAGACAAATTGCACATTCCTCTCTGTGTATCTTTTGTATCACATATACACAATAAAGTGCCAAATATCGGACACACATGTGCAATGGTGCAAGGGTACATGTTTCCCAGGCACAAAACTACATGTCCATCATGGTCTTTAAAACTCTGTAAATGTGTTAAGTAATGTTTAAGTGATGAGAAACATGGCACAGGAGTATTGCTAGTTATGGGTGTGTGTGCTTTGAGTCATGTATGTGCAGAGTGACATTATATGAACACAAATGTAAGAAGGAGTGATTGCTTCATAATACAACGTCTATGTTTAAGTTTTTTAAGGTAATGTTGCCGATGTAGGCAGCTACAACCTAACCATACATCACAATTTGCCCAGAGCAAGCAGTGTGGCAGTGCCACATGATGGCAGTCCTGAAGAATGCAAGGTGTGTATACCTGCCATAGGTGGTATACGAAAATAATGGCCTTAAAATCAACTTGGTTAACTGTGCCATTCGTTGCAGTCGACTTGTATTTGTGCCTAAGGCATGTTGGTAACATGACTGTTCCATTGATATCAAAATGCCAATTTTCACATTGCACATATAGCATCTGCATGTATGGTGCTAAACATGCTAAGTGCAACCATAGAAACATAGGCTCTCATTATGACACTGGCGGTAAATCCCACTTTCTGCCATGCTGACTGCCGGCAACATACCGCGGCGGCTCACACACACAGATATTATGACACACACACACCAATCCGTCACTATATAGCCACAGCCACAATTCCGCCACACCAAAAGTCAGTGATAAGCTGGAGGTATCCAAACCCACACCGTTACACCAATAGAACTACGCCCACCACATTATGACACACGAATCACCATGGCGGACTATCAATGTCGATAAACCACTGGGGGTACATACCGCCGTGCTCAAAATACACACACACGTACAAAACAACATAACATTGGTCAATTTAAATAACACACACCTGACACCCATACACACACCACATACCCACACCACTATAAAACACACACACACACTACCTACAACCCTTTATGAATTCAAAGCATTGGCACAAGACAGACACTACAACTACAGACAAAACCAGAGCCACACACCACCTACACCCATACACCACCCACGCACCTCACATCACATACCCCAACACATCACCCCATGCACCCTCACCTACACAACTCACACAACACCCAAGGCACCACAAAGACACCACCGATTCTCAGAGGAGGAGCCAAGGGTCATGGTGGAAGAAATCATCAGGGTAGAGCCTCAGCTATTTGGAGCACAAGTGCAGCAGATATCCATTGCTAGGAATATGGAGTAATGGCGGAGGATCGTGGACAGGGTCAACACTGTGGGACAGCACTCCAGAACAAGAGACAACATCAGGAAGAGGTGGAATGACCTATGGCGGAAGGTACATTCCTTTGCAGCAGGACACCAACTTGCTGTACAGAGGACTGGGGGTGGACCCCTACCCTCTCCCCCACAACTAACAACATGGGAGGAGCAAGTCTTGGCAATCATGCATCCTGAGAGCCTGGCCAGAGTAGCAGTAGGACTGGACTCTGGTAAGTCACATCTCTACTACTATCACCCCCCTACCTGCATGCCATCACATACCCCACCCTCACTCCCATCTCTCCATCTCTCACCCCCCCCACCATCACATCTTACTCATCGCAATGCCATGCCCCGCATGCCATACCAATGCATGGACACCATTCACAGACCTGCATGGACATCTATCACTAAAGCATGCACACTAGAGAGAACTTATCATCCCACCATACATCAACGTACACAAGTGAAAGCTGCCAGGGCAAATAAAAACAAAGAGGGCAACCCACCGATGCACAATATGTCACACACAGAAACAATAACACTGCATTTACATCCCCACAGGTATCCCAGCCAATGTCAGCTGCGAAGAGGTGCCAGCACTATCCAGTCCCCAAACTGAAGAGGCCCACAGTGATGACAGCAACTCTAGTCGCCGGGATCTGGATGACCAACCTGGCCCATCAGGTACCTCTGGTCAGCCGGTTTCGCAGGCACAGTCACACACTACCAAAGACCCTCCCCATCTGGAAACACCACCACAGCACCCACCCAGAGTACCCATACCTCTGTCCCCAGGACATGTCAAACAGCAGTGCGTCCATCACTACAGGGACCCCAGGGCACACCTCATACCCAAGACAATCAGTGACCTCAGTAGGCACACGGTTCAGGGGACAGAGGCACAGGACAACAGGGACACTGGGAGGAGTGCTGTGCACCAGGGGGAGGACAGGCCTAGGGAACATACTCTCCAGGAGGCACTTGCAGAGATCCTGGGAGCCTACCAACATTCCCAGGATAAGCTGGGCAAGATCCGGGACAACGTGTAGGAGGGGCAGTACCAGGGGATCAGGGAGGACTTGAAGGCCATCAACACCACCCTGGTCTCCATAGCAGGGGTGCTGGCAGACATGGCCAGCATTATGAGGGAGACAGTCTCACAACAGCGGGCCCCTGCCACTAGCCAGACATCTGAACTGCCTTCCACCTCCACTGATGCTAGTGGACTGGAGGCCACGCCACAGGACCCACAGGCCACCAGCACCCCTCCCCCTGCAGAAGGGGAACCACCCCGCAAACGTTCCCTGCAATCCAGGGAGAAGCCGAGACTATTGCCAAGACCCCTGCCATGAAATGAGACTCTCCTGATTGTCACCATTGTGTCCCACTCTGTCACCCTGTCCACCTTGAACTGCCGTTGCTCCCCTTCCTATGTCCCCTTGGACAATGCACCTGTGCACCAAATAGACTGGAACAATAACCTGGACTTTCCTCCATCATCACCCCATCCCAATGCACTTGTCCCTCTTCTTCTTACCACTTCAATAAACACCCTTGAAAAAAATACAAGTATGGAGTATGTCAAATGTTTGTAAATATGTATTCGTTTAACCAGGTTCAAACATTGCAATTCAACTGTACAGTAATGTTCACATAGGAAAGACCTGTAGTTGGCTGCAGTGATCACACCAGGAGCGATAGTGGGGCACCAACATCTGAAAAAGGGTACAGTGAGTGGGCATAGAAGTGGGAAATAACAGCATGCCAGTGCCAAAGATAATCCAAATAATGACAATGAAATGTGAAGTAACACTGTCTTACCTGTGTGTCATTGGCAGTATTGTTGAATCACTGTAGTTCTGTTGTCCTCATCCTCTGCCTCCGCATCCTCACTGTCTTCAGGGTCCACTGCTGCCACACGCCATCTCCAGGCTCCTCCTCCTGAAGAAAAGGCACATGGCATCTCAAGGCAAGGTTGTGCAACATGCAGCATGCCACGATTATTTGGCAGACCTTCTTGGGTGAGTAGCACAGGGATCCCCCGGAAAGATGGAGGCACCTAAACCTGGCCATCAGGAGGCCAAAGGTACATTTGATTATCCTTCTTGTTTGCCCATGTGCCTCATTGTAACGTTCTTCTGCCCTTGTCCTGGCATTCCTCACAGGGGTCAGCAGCCATGATAGGTTGGGGTAACCAGAGTCACCTGCAAATATCAAAGGACAACATTTAAGCACACACTATCCTATATGGCCCACACCATAACCATACACCAACATCTACTGGGTGGGAAACAGGTCTCCCCTATTAGTCACACCCGGTGCCTCTGTAGTTGGGCCATCACATTTGGGATGCTGCTCGGGATAAAGGCATCATGCACCGACCCAGGATACTTAGCATTGACATGGGAGATGTACTGGTCCGCCAAGCACACCATCTGTACATTCATGGAGTGGAAACTCTTACGATTTCTGAACACCTGTTCATTTTGCCGGTGGGGGGACAAATGCAATATGCATTCCATCAATTGCCCCAATTATGGTGGGGATATGTCCCATTGCATAGAGGTCAGCCTTCACTTTGGCCAAATCATCCTCCTGGGGGAAAACAATGTAGCTGCACATGTGTTTATTCAGGGCAGACAACAATCTTGTCAGCACTATTGAGAACATTGGCTGTGACATTTCTGCTGCCAAGCCCACTGTAACTTGGAAATAACCAGTTGCCAAGAAATGGAGCACAGATTGGACAAGACAGAGGATCCCAGTGGGGTGACAGATAGCAGGTATCAGGTCAGGCTCAAGTTGGGCACACAACTCCGTGATAATGGCCCTGTCAAGTCTATAGGTGTGGATAATGTGCCTGTCCTCCATTGTTGCCAAGTCCACCAGGGGTCTGTACACGGGGGTATGTCTCCATCTCCTATTCATCTCCTTTCATCTGCAGTGGTTGCAGTCTAAGGGATAAAAGAGTGAGGAGTTGGTGGCAAACTGAACATCGGAGCCACAACAGTACAATGCATGATGTTAATTTGTAATGTTTAAATTATATTTGTCCTGTAAGTCCTATTTTGAACAGTGACGCAGTTATTATCCAGGGCCTGCCCCTTCCCCCCCTGAAATGGCGTCCACCTGTCCTGTGTGGAGGGACAGGTGGAAGTGATGTAATTCCGCTGACGTTGTGCGCTGTTGCGGGAGGTGGTCGGGAACCACAGTGCAAATCATCATTGGTTATTATTGGGCCCTATGGGGTACAGTGGCCAATGGCAATGTATGCCAGCGGTGACGGTATGCACTGCCGCGTACGTGACCGCCATTTTTTATCTGATCACTCACTTGCTACTTGACCTTCCATAGGAGAGGACCTACACTGCATGTGCTGCTGTGACCTGTGTCTGGAACCTACAATGGCTCGTGTGACTGGGGAAAGGGCCCCTGCCTTCACCTCGGAGGAGTTGGAGCGACTGGTGGGTACACTGTAAGACTGATGCATGTGGCATGAATGCATAGAATGGTGTGTGTGAAGGCCTCGTGTAGGGGGGGTGGGTGGATGTCCCCTGGGTAGAGTGACACTTATGTGCTGGGCCCCGTGTGTGCAAATGGCGATGTGAAGGGGTATGGTGGGTCATAAGTGTAACAGGCAGGACGGTCTGACTGATACCATTTCCTGTGTGTATTTCTCTGCATGTCAGCGCCCATAAAAAGAAGGGTAAATGGTGTGTCATCACCAAGAATGTGCGGACCCTGGGGGTCTATGGCAGGCGGAGCACCCACTGTCGGAAACAATGGGAGAACCTGAGACTCTGGGCATGGAAGAAGGTGGAGTCCTAGCTGGGGATGGCCTCCCAGTGAGGAAGGGGTGCCTTTCGAACTCTGAACCCCCTGATAGCCCGCATACTGGTGGTGGCCTATCCGGAGCTGGATGGGTGCCTGAGGGCATCACAGCAGCCACAAGGGGGTGAGTGAAGTGCCCATCATCACAACTTATGCAAGGTAGGGGGTGCCATTAGGTCCCATGTGGGGGAGTGTTCTGAAGTGATAATCCTGCTACCTAGCTCATAGGCATCCACAACTGGTCAGGGCTGTGTGGGTCCTAGGTGTGCTGCATTTGGCGTTATGTGCCCCCCCCCATGCCTTGGTGGCTAGCATTATAACTGGTAGTGCAATACATGGTGTGTAGGCCAGTTCCCTATGTGTGACGGTGGTGTGTACGCCAACAGTGGTGCTGCTGCAGCCATTGACCCAGTGAATCCTTTATCTCTTCCCCCTCTTTTTTGTTTTGTCACCCTGTTCTTATGTGCATTAGCATCATCTGGCGGAGGAGCAGAGGCACTGGTGGCGGAGGAAGCTGCATCCCACAGGACCCAGGAGGCAGAGTCCACCGATGCTGAGGGCACCAGTGGGACAGAGGGCGAGGGGAGCACCATGGCCGAGACTGGAGGGGACACTTCGGACACTGTTACCTCCTCTGATGGAAGCTCCCTGGTGGTGGCGAACACCGCTGTGACCACCCCGTCTACAGGTACATCCTCCACCCCACTACCAGCACCGCCCTCCCAGTAGCCCCTCATTGAGTTGCCCGTGCCCGCTCACCCAGGAGGGTGGGCATCTCCTTCACCTCAGGCACCTCAGGCCCTGCCCCAGTTAGCCCTGCTGCCCTAAGTGAGGAGGCTACTGACCTCCTGAGATCCATCTCTGTAGGGCAGTCATCCATTGTGAATTCCATCCAGGGGCTGGCAGCCCAAATGCAACAGACTAAGGCATTCCTGGAGGACATTCACACTGGCTTGGTGGCCCAACAGATATCAATCCAGGCTCTGGCCTCCTCTCTGAAGGCAGTCATTGTCCCTGCTTCCAGCCTCCCCCCTCCAACTTCCTCTTCCCAATCCCCTCAACCCCAACCTATCCCAAGCACACAGGCAGACGACCATGCACACAAGACAACACACAAGAGTGGCACAGGCAAACACAAGCACCACACATCATCCCACAGGCACTCACACAAACACCATCCAGATACAGACATACTAACATCCACAATTTCCACTGTGTCCCCCTCCTCCTCCTTCTCCACCCCCTCCCAGTTGCATCTACACTAACACCTGCATGCACTACACCCTCATCCACTACCAGCATCACCACCACACCTTGCAGAACACACCTCACTGGCAGACACCTCCACAACAGCCATGCACACGTCCCCTGTGTCCTCTCCCACTGTGTCTGTCATCCCCTCCAAGGGACACAAATGCAAGCACTCAGACACCCAACTGCCATCCACCTCACAACAGCATCCAGCCCATGCACCTGTACCCAAACACTGCAGACAGACACCTCCTATAACCACTCCCTCTTCCTCCACTCCCAAACCTTCTCCCACTTCCTGCCCCAATGTCCCTAAAAAGCTATTCTTCTCCACCATTGACCTCTTCCCTACCCCTACCCCCCATCCTTCACATCTGGCCAGAGTGGCAAAAACCCAGGCAAGCACCTCAGCCACCCAGTCCACAGGCCCAGTAGTCTCCATACCCACTTGTGGGGGGAAAGGACCCAGGGCACCAGGCAGCCTCAAAGAAAGGTTGCCTGCCCCAGCTGCTGCCCTGAAGGGCAAGGAGCCATCCCCAGCTGCTGCCAGGAAGGGCAAGGAGCCATCCCCAGCTGCTGCCAGGAAGGGCAAGGAGCCATCCCCAGCTGCTGCCAGGAAGGGTAAGGAGCTATCCCCAGCTGCTGCCAGGAAGGGCAAGGAGCCATCCCCAGCTGCTGCCAGGAAGGGCAAGGAGCCATCCCCAGCTGGTGCCAGGAAGGGCAAGGGGCCTGCACCAGCAGGCAGGAAGTACAAGGGTGCTGGTGCAGGGACTCAGACGGAGTCCCCATCACCAACCATGGTTGTGCAGCCATCCGAGGCTGCAGGGGATGGGCTGGAGCCTCCCCCCACCACCACCAGCAGCAGCAGCAACACCACCACCAGCAGTGGGTAGCCGTCCGAGGCTGCAGGGGATGGGCTTGGGCCTTCCCCCACCACCACCAGCAGCAGCTCCACAAGCAGTGGGCAGCAGTCCGAGGCTGCAGGGAATGGGCTGGAGCCTCTCCCCACCACCAGCAGCAGCAGCATCACCACCACCACTGAGCACAGGGCACGATGACCCCTCCAGAACCAGTGGGGAAGACACCCACCAACGCCAGCCTCCCCAGGATCAGAAGCACAGGTCATGATGCCCCATAAAAAAACCCGTTGGGAAGACACCCACCTGAGAGACTGTGGCCTTGCACTCCCCAGGACGAAGCACAGGGCATGTTGCCTCCTCCAGAGCATGTGGGCAAGTCACCCACTTGAGAGACTGTGGCCTTGTACTCCTCAGGACCAAGCACAGGGCATGTTGCCCCCTACAGAGCATATGGGCAAGTCACCCACTTGAGAGACTGTGGCCTTGCACTCCCCAGGTCCAAGCACAGGGCATGGAGCCCCTTCCAGAACCAGTGGTCTTGTTCCATCTGCCGGCTAAGGTGCCCCCTGTTCCCCATCCCCCAGGGGTAACTGCCTATTATCAAACTGATGCCCCTGCAGTGTTATCTCCGTGTTGGTGTAGGTGACAAGTGGGGCCTTGGACTTTGGCCTGTGGCCCATGCACAATGAGGACTGGGCAGTGTCCCTTGAACTGTACATATGTATATACCATTACATTGCATTTTCGTATTTCTACTGTGTTGTTATTATTACACTCACTTTTGCACATTCCTGTAGTCCTTGCATTATTCCTCAGGGGTATAGGGTAAATATGTTTTATTACTGCAGCTAATTGTGTGTATAGTGGTGGGGGTGGGGGTGGTGCGTGTGTGTTTCACTCTCTTTTTCCTTCCCCCCTCCCTTGTGTGCTAGGTGGCTGTGCACACCGTGGTCGTCTTCTCTGTCGTTTGGTGTTCGTGGTGGAGCAGGACGTACAAAATCATAGGGAATATTTGAAGTTCGGGCTCCATGGCGGCGTGGTTCTTCTGTGTGCCTCCAAAGGTGAGTCATTTCCCTCCTGTGCAATGTTTCCGCCAGGCTTTTGATGTCGTTGGTACCGCCCCGGAAAAGGTGGTGGTTTCCAGAGTCTTAATATGGTGGGCAGAACATTGACTTCCGCCTGGCTGTAGGCAGCTACCGCCGTGGTGCCTATTGTTTCTGCCCTGGCGGTCGGTGTGGTAAAGTGGCTGTCTATCTAAGTTGTCACCGCCATGGTCATAATTTGGCGGTAGTTAACGCCAGCCTGTTGGTGGCATTATGCCACTTTATCACCGACCGCCAGGGTTGTAAAGAGGGCCGTAGTTTCCAATGTCAGTGTCCTTAACACAGCCATGTTGTGCCATATGTCACATATGGCACACCCATGATGGAGGTATGTGGTGGTTCTACAGGTTTGAAAACAGTCAGGCATCTGAGTGGTTGTTGCTTTTTCACGGAGGTTAACTACAAGATTCAAAGCTTCTGCCACTGGACAGTATCCTGTCCTCCAAAAATGAGAAACTTATGTATCTGAAACCTGTACATATGTCTGCCACCAAAATCTTTACATGTTCTTGTGGGCTAACTATGGACCACATATGAAAAAAACAGGTGCAGCACAGTGCTGTGCCAACATCAGCAGCACCCCACTGCACCGTTTTTTAAACACAGGGCTGCACCATATTTCCAAGAGTACCACACATAATTCAGCTGCCTGCACCAACACAAGCATACTTGGACCATAGCCAAAGTGTGTCTGCGTTGAGGGGAATGTTTATGTGCAGGAAGGTATGCGTTCCAACACAAAAACAATCTACAGTTGTGATTTGCCATTTATATGTGTGCTGCAGAATGCAGCACACATAGTAGTGCCAAAGCATAATTTATTATAGATTGTTAATGTGCAGGAAGGGAGGCCTTGCTGCACATAAGCAATCATCCATGGCATTTTACTTCTTCTGTGTGTGTCGCTGAATGGTACGCACATAGAAAAAGCAAGACACAAGAAAGTATAAAAGGATTCATCATTGTTTTGCCATGCTAACGCCATCCCTGGGGTCGTGTTACTCTTTTGGGGCTGCCATTAATTTATCATATCTCGTAAATCTGGGGCAAAGTCAAAGGCTATGGGTGTTGTGATTGGACACCCACTGCAACACCCATTTCAAGCCCCTCTGACATAGAAAACTGTGTCATGCTGGTCCATATTTACATGGAGGCGTTACGTTACAAAAAGTGGCATTACAGCTCCTTATACATTTGGTGCAGTGAAAAGTGCCACTGGAGTGTCACTGAAAGGTACGCTCCAGTGGCGCTAGGGCCTTTTAAATCTGGCCCTTTGTCTTACTGACAGACATGTAATAATTGCCAGTGGTTCATTCCTAATACTAAGTTGACTAGCTTACTCAGCTAAACAAGTTGAATGTGTAAAAGTTGTCCATGCTTTTATTTGTTCAACAATCACAAAGCTATGTGTACCTGTCATGTCTTGCAGGTGGACCTCCACCCTACACTGTTGGAGTGGATTCCTGGTTTGATGACCCCGATGCAGCCAGTAAGTGTCACCTTTTGTGTCACATGTTTAGATTCAGTGTTGTGTATGAGAGGGTATAATTTGTGCAATGCCATGCTAAAATGGCAATTGTGAGAAGATAACATAATCAAAGCTTGAGTATCGACATACTGTCTGATGTGATGTTGAGGATGTGGAATAAGTTTATTGATGCACAGGTGGCAACGTGTGCTGCAATGGAATTGTGGGTTTTAAGAAAAGGTAATTATGACCATAAACACAGTGATGTCAGTCAAGCTATGTGTCAGAAGTGCTGGATTTTAGAATTGAATGGCTGTTATCAACATATTTGTCACCACACATGTTGCTGCACTGTGTGCCACAGGTTTCATTAATTTGCTCTGGAGATGGAACAAATTACATACATGTGTTGAGGTCTCTGGGGGGCTTATCAATGAGGTATTTGCACCACTGGTGTTTCACTACACTGCGGAAATTAAGTGAGGCAGCGGGCATGCAAGGAGTCTTTTTGTGATAGGCAACAGTCAGTTGAGTACACATTGACATTTCAGCTGTGCTCCAGATAGATGTGGGACATGTCTACGGATTGTAGAAAACAAGATGTGTGCAGATTAACCTAAATGAGCTACCCATCATCATAATTGTGAGTGAGCATGGTTACATTACGTATGTATGAGATGTGCATGGTGAGTGTTTACCTGGTACTCAGGAGATGTACAAAGCCATGTGCACAGGTAGTTTAATATTAATGAACACTGACGCTGCACCCAGTGCAGTGCCACTTTTCCTGTGCCACTAAGTGCTCCCCTACCACCACCATGTGTGCGCTGCATTAGAATTTCGGCACACTATGCCACAGGGTAGGGGGCAATAGGGTAAAATTTGTAGACTATATTGATGTACTGTTCAGACTTAATGCAAAAAAATATTGGCACTAACCGTGAACTTTACATAGGGGCCCATTGTAAGCAATCATGTGCCCCCTTGTAACACCTGCTCTGAGCAGGTGTTAAAAGAAGAAAAAATAAAGGATGCTGTGGAATCTCTTAGAATCTCTAGCTCCATTGTTCCTGCCCCCCTACTGGGTAAACCCCACCTTACATCCGTGATGCCTGGCCAAGGCATAATGTAGCGCAAGGGGTGACAAAGTGGTGCAATGCATGCCTTGTGCCACTTTGTGAATATGGCACAGGGATATTGGCCTTGTTGGGCCATATCAGCCTCAGAAGAATGATTATGCTAATATGGTGCAAGGAGGCACTAGTCCAACTTAAATCTGGGCCCTAATGTGCAACATTACATAGCGGTTATCCCTGTGACATGAACATGATACCGTAGATGCCTGGTAGGCAGGTTAGTCTTGATTTGAATCTTGATATTGGTGTGGTATATTTGTGGACAACATATGTCATATTATGATGCTGTATACATTGCATGGTTGTTCTACCTCCACCCAATGCAGTTTTTGATGTCAGCCTCTCCTCATGTTTTAGCTGTGACAATGACCCCAGCACAGAAACATGCTTTTGAGAAAAGGGCAGAGCGTTCCGCCACATTCTGGAAGTGTAAGCAAGTTTCCGGAAGATGGGCAAGAGATATTGGAGGGAAAAGTCAGCGGGGTCTTGGCAGGCATTCCTGCATCTAGCTCCACGGCAGGGATCAGAGGTGCCTCAGCTGGTACCACACCCTCCAAGTCCACAGCACAAACTTCAACTCCAGCTCAGCAACAGCCACCATCAGCTGCCACAGTCTCCAGCTTTGAGGTGGACATGGTTGAAATAAAGGCCAGGTTGGCCTAACTGGAGCAGGACAATGCTAGAAATTGCAAGCTTTTAAAGTACTTTAAGAAATAGCTCAAAAACCTGTGAACAACAAAATGCACAGCCTCCCAGTTCCTTTCCTTCCGCCATTTTATATTGTAAATAGTTTTAGTGGGTTTTAGGTGGGTAGTAATAGGTTTAGTAGCATAGATTAGGTTAGTTGTAGGACATAGTATAGTTGGTAGGTGGGTTTTAGTTTTAGTTTTTGATTTGGGGGTTTGGGTGGGGGGTTATGTATGGGGTTCTATGTAAAAATAAATAAATAAAAAAATAAAATATAAAAATACAAAAAAACGATGGGGGTCATTACAACCGTGGCGGTCCAAGACAGCCAAGGCTGTTTTGACGGGAGCACCGCCAACAGGCTGGAGGTGCTTCCAAGGTCCGCCGCGGTCGCACTGCCGGGGCCGGCGGTTTCCCACCACAATGGCCCCGGCGGATATAATCCGCCAGGGCAGCGCTGCCCAGGGGATTACAGACATAGCAGACAGTGAAAAGCGCGATGGGTGCAACTGCACCCGTCGCACAGCCGCAACACTGCATGCCCCTTTTGGAGCCGGCTCCTGTGTTGCAACCGAGATCCCCGCTGGGCTGGTGGGCGGAACCAGGTTTCCGCCCGCCGGCTTAGCGGGGATCTCATAATGGATATAATGGATCTCATAATGGCCACGGCGGGAGTGCTCCGCCCGCCAAGGACGTAATGAGGGCCTATATATTTGTTTAGGCTATAAATTGAGTTAGTCTATGTCTATCCTTAGTTCATGTTGTCCTACTCATGTGTTGTCTCTTAAGGGAGTTGGGGGGACAATGTTTATTGTTGGCGGTACATGTATAAGATAAGTTTAGATAGGAAAGATAGCTGCAGGGGTCAATTAAGATAAGTTAGTATAGGTTAGCTTAGTGTAGGTTACTATTTTTTTTAAATTTTAAATCGGTTGTGTTTTTAAGTACCAATAAATCCTGTTACTTTTAGAGAATTTTGTGTCCATGATGATTGACTGTCTGGGTGTTCTCGTGCCTGCACTGGCAAACTTAGAGTAATGCCTTAGAGCATGCATTCAGTATTGATTTACATGTATGACTATGTGTCTCTCTAATGACCAATGAGCTGTCTGATTTGCTGCTCTATGACATCAGCTACTCAAGACAGTTTTCAGCGCAGTTCCTGACACTCAGATTGTTTATGGATACAAATTCCGGTGCCACATCAATTGTCATTGCTAAGGTATGGGACAATCATTCTTGAAAAATTTGGCACATTAAACTCCACCTTATTTGGGGTATGGTTAATGGCACACTAACAGCTGCCCGTCACAGTCTTAAATATGCCTCTTCTGTTCCTCACATATTTGTTGCACTGGTACAATCATCAGAAAAATTTCCAGACACTTGAGTTCTGAATCATTCATGCCATAGGTCAACTTGCACGGATATCTGTTCAATACATGCTTTGAAGGCTCAGAAAGTTGATTGTAGTCCACAATACTATCGGTCACCTTTATCATGTTTGAGTCCTAGTGTGTGCCTTTGTATCTGACAGCAAGCCACAATGCATACATTGATATGAGTTGATTGAACACTGAAAAAGAGCATCATACATGTGACTCTGGTGATTTATTTACAGGGGAAAGTTTTGTTTACAATGTTGTACAATGTACTTTTCACTGACCCCATGAGAAAACCTGAGCCATTTAATGTTTCTTCAGAGTCCAAGGGTGAGGGACATGTCATGAGACGTGTAGGAAAAGTGTGAATTAATTAGGAGGTGTCCAAAATAAAAAAAGTAGGAATTGAGACAATTATTGTCCATACAAGATAAGTCAGCAGTAGTTGAGTGAGGAGAGCACATTGCCAGCTGTCACAACACTGACATGATCTTAAGCACAGAACTGAAGAGAGTCTGTCCATGTGGTACAGACTGGAGCCACTGGGTGGTTTTATGTATGAATGTTGTTCCTTCCACATCATCATCCTCTGATGTGTGTGGTGCCTCCTGTGCCATAAGTGGTGCTGTTGTTGAAGTTGAGGGGGACACAAACACATCAGGGGATAGAGATGTGGAATCAAAGGTCCCGGCGGCTGCCATTTGTGGGAATACATAAGGCATCACTGCAGCAGGAAGGAACTGATGATTTCGTAAACTGCTGCCACATCATGGTGGTAGGCAGCCATGTTTTCCCTGAGGGAGAACACTTCCAGCTATATGGACTCCAGGGTAGTTTGTATAGCTCTCAGCCTGTTATCAATTATGTTGTGCCAGTTTGGGAAGGCAATTGGTCAAGCCTCTGCTTCGTGTCAGCTAGGAGCTGCTGGAGTCCACATAGCAGGAGTGGGGGCCTCTGATGACAGCTGAGATGTCCTTTTCGGACTGAGGAACCTCTGCACTTTCTCTATGCTGACTGCCATGGTCTCCATCTCCACCTGCACCTGGTGTGCCAGCTCCCACTGGACTCCTACAGAAGGTAATGTTAGGGGCCTCAGAGTCCAGGGCTGTGGAAGGACTGGTTGGTGCTGTGTGTTGGTAGTTGGGTGATTCATGTGGAGACCCTGCAATGATGTGTGTCCTCCCTGTTACTGGAGGTGGTGTCTGGAAGGAACCCAGGACATCCTGGGGAGTCTCTTCACCGATGGTAGGCAGCTGGTCATCCATGTCATCTGTAAAGTCCAGGACAGGCATGTCGGAAGGAGGTAAGGCATTATCCTTTGCAATGGGATAGTGAAAGGTCAATCTTCAACTGTAGTGGCTGTTGATATGGCTCATCATTTACTTGCTAGTGGTGCCACATCAAGGCACACATTTGGGGACCAGTAATTGCACACTATGCCACCTGAACATCATTTCTGTACAGCCACCATTTGTACAATATGCCTTTCCACAGTTCCCAGTGTGTTACACCCACCTCGATTTTTTTAATCATGGTCTTTGACATATGTATCCCTTTCATTGACTTGACTGTGTGAACTTTGCAAGACATGGGCGTTGTTCGAGATTTGTGTTTACTCCACAAGTGGAGATGTTCGGATATACTTGTAATTTGTTTTTACAGATATTTGAGCTATTAACTGTCTCATCTGCCACCCTAATTGTGTTGTTGGAATGATGGTAGGGAGTGAACTGTCCACATGCATCCTCCTAGACACTTTGAGTGATGTGTCCAACAACCTGCACTACCCATTTTGAGATTTAACCACATTGTGTATATGTGAGCAAACAGGATTTTCTCCCTTCCTACAGGACAATACTCATCTCACATCCATCTCACTCAATTGATCACACATCAGTCATAAAGTGAATGATTGCAAAGGAGGACTATGCTCTTGCTCTGCCTCCTCTGAGTCTTCTTGGTAAACTACTCCTCATGAAGCTTACCTTCCATTCTATCCTTCTTCTTTATTCTATAATAATATGATAAGCATTTCTGCTTTACAATCCTCAGGCCTTCTCTTCTCCTGCACAAAAGGCAAAAGACCATAAACATTAATGCTTATCTTACCGGACTACTTCAGCCAGGCAGGTATTAAAGATTGATGAAGCAATCCAAGAAGAATGCAGATGCACCTTTCAATTTGGCTATACAGTATCATTTTTCTTTTAATAATCTTTTTTTAGAACAGTGTGTGTTTGCTTTGCTGCAACATTATTTGTATTTACATTTTTTTCAAACCTAGGTGACAAAGCACTTAGATATATAATTTGGTTCTCTCTGGGGCTGACGTACTGTTTGCAATGCATTTAAGTACACTGTGTCATGCTCATTCCTTCACTTTCTTCCAGAACAAGCTGCTGATCATTGCCCAGATGAATATTCTATTTGTGTAGAGTTTGTCTTTTTTTCACACCTTTCCATAAATCCCTTTTACCATCCATTCATTAAATCCCTAACCCTCTTCCCCTGGGCTGTGTGATTTATTGAGTTGTGACATAAAAATGTATACCATTAAGTGATCACACATTTGGTGGGACGGGTGTGGTGAAAGCAACACCAACTCAGGGCAAGATCTTCAGCTCTATATAGCCCACGCTTGTCCCATTAACCCACCCATGCATAATGTGATCAATATTTTCTGAAGAACATAATTTTCAGCATCATCATTCAGGCACTGTGTTGCTATTGCATAAACACTTACACTTGTCCACTTCCGAGTTTGAGTCTACTTCATGAATAATGATTTGAGTATTTCATGACTTTTATTCTAAGTAAAACACAAACTCACCATTGTTCTGCATAATTTAATTTAGCATTGATTATTATATATTTTCTATCAGGTATTCTTTATTGTGTAGTAGTGTAGTCTCAATTGTTTGTAAAGCTATGATATATTAATATGTAACCCACTAACTCAGTTTTTATTTCAATTTAGTTTCCTGTGATGAATAGTGCTCCCAATTAAGACAACAATTTGAGTTCACCTAGATGGGAATGGGACATCACTTCTGATGCCTTCACTGTTAGTGAGCTAGCATGCTACTACAACTACGACCATGGCACCTTGGGAAACCATGCAGTCCTTGCTTCATCTATTCAGGTAGGAAAGCTATGAAGCATTTTTGTACTTTTAGGCAATATAATAGGCAATGGCAAATCCCCCCCACGACCCTGCCCTTTAGAGGTCAATATAGTTACAGACTGCAGTCAAAGACTGAAGAGTAGTAGGACAAGGGTACAGCATAACTAATTGTTGTACACTATCAGCAGATTTTAAAAACACACAGCGCTAAAAGGCACCCCAAAAAGATTTGAAGCATAAATAAAATAAATAACATAAAATAAATATTTATTAACCTTAACAATAATATAATAAAAACCCACCCCTTCCACCAACAACTGGCCTACCCTTCCCCCCAAACAAATCTTCCTGTCCCCAACCAATGTTTAGAAAACTTGTGTCCATCAAAGTCCAACTGTCCCAACTCCCACATCCCCACCCCCTCTACACACAAGTCACACACTCTAAAACAAAGGATAAGAAAGGGACAGACGAGGGCACTAATGGTAGGCCAGGAGCTTTTTCAGGTGGCCCTTCATAAGTTCTTGTCTGGCTTCTATCCGTGACAGCCTTTGCAGGACGCAGTGTTAATATGCGCACTCTGAGAGGGGTTAATTAGTGATTGAAAGGCAGCGGGCAGCTGCCAGTGGACTGCAGTGTCAGTATTGAAAGGTGCAGAGTCTGTCACGGGCCCTGGGCATTGGCAGCTGCCTCTTCCTCCTTCTACTCCTCCTCTAGTACCACCAGCCACTGGTACTCAGCCCTGAGGGCCTTCCGCTTCTGCTGCTGCAGCCAGGCTGCTACTTCCTGTCTGGAGGGTGGATCAACAGGAGTAAATTGTAAGCAATGCTCTGTGCAAAACAATTGTTTAAAATTATGTGGTGGCACAGTAGCAGTACATTTGCTGGTCCCCTTAGGACATTTGATTTTAATTTGATTAGAATCATGGCCATTATGCACTATGGAGTAGAAGTATTCTTCTCTCTCCTGTCGTGTTAAAATAATGGAGGCATGCTAGCTCAGCTGGTACCCTAGTCGTATGTGTAAGCCGTACTTTGCTACTGTCGGCAGCTGGGATAGCTGTAATAGACAATTATCATATTCCAATGGCCCTGTTCCTCTCCCAAATGCCTTTCACTTTTACCATGACTGCAAGGCAGATGAATACTATGAATGATACACGTCACATACTATAACACCAATCATGCAGACATCCTGTCTGCCGTAAGTAGATGGTGGAAAAAGTGATGTACTGCAGTACAGGGAAAGGATTTAGGAACTGGATATAGATTGTATTTGGCATGTTTATCACAGATTAGCCCATCCACAAAAGTCATGCCACTTATTTACTCCTACTGTACTCTCTGGCGTCACCCTCCTCCACCACACTTTGTAATCACTTTTTTCCAACAAAATACATTTGCTTCGCAGTAAGGAAAGGAATCTTAACTTACTCTACTGCTGAGTAAGTTAGAGATATTAGGTCAGGTAGGTAGACATTTTACTGATCATCATCATGATTAAGATTTGGGTGGTAGTGATTCACTGTGGTTGATAAATGTTTAAAGGGAACAATTTGAACAGACGTAAATGAGTTATGAAAGCAATAATGAAATATGTCACTTGGCCAAAAAAATGTGACGCAAGCGAATAATGGACTTTTCACATTTTTCAGAAGGCTGGGACAGAACTTAGGAAAGATTAAAGGACTGAAGCACTACGAAGTAACTGAGTGGGCACTGGGAGGAAAGGGAAGCACACCTTGTTTTCACATTGCCGTTCATTGAAAACTTGGCAAATAAATGGCACATTAACTTAACTTAAGCAGATGCACATTGCACAGCCGACACTGCAATGCAGAATTGAACCATGCAGCTGTTAGGTCATCATTGGGTCACAGGTGAAATGCCATATATAAGGGGGTTGATAATAGTTGATGATGTGTGGGATATACAATATCTGTCTGGTTTGAAAAATACTGTGAGTCAAGGGAGTTGTCAGAAATACCACCCCAACCTTCGAAAGAAATGCTTTGATGAAACCATTCCAAGCAAGTAAAGTAGGTGAGAATACCCCTATCCAGAAGAGCTCCCTTGTGTTTTCATTCCAATCATTTATCCATTCGTCATTGCATTGTTCTTCAAGTATTTTTATTCTTCACCCTTAGATTTGATACACACCATTTAAGCTTTACATTCTCTTAGTCAGTCTTTCATCATTGAAAACTATCCATCCATGTATCCATCCAAATTCCAAACATGGCTCTCATAAACCTTTCACCAACATCCATTTTCCCACCCATGCATCCTTTTACCCATTCACCTATCCAACCCACCCAAGACTTCCTTTCACCCACCCCGGCAGGCATCCTTTCACCCACCAAGGCAGGTATCCTTTCACCCTTAAACCCTTTCATCCATCTCTCACCCACCCATGCATTATATCGCTCACCTGTATGCACCCTTTCACCCACGTATCCTTTCACTGATGTTATATTTCACCCATCCTTTCTCCTTCCATCCTTCTTTCCCATTTCTGTCAACCCATCATAATTAAAGTTCATTCTGAACCTTTGTCTGCCAAGTTGCAGATAGAAGATGCCATTAAATACTCAACTCCTGCTGTATCTAGTAAAGCAGGGTGTTCATGAGTGAGTCAACACTAGAACACCCTTGCAGTGAGTATGTTACTAATTGTCAATAAAGAAGCAAAATGGCTTACCAATGCCACCGCTGATACCACCCCTTCTTCAACCAATGCCGCTTCTGCTGTGCTTGAGGTGTCGCTCCTGCACCTGGCAAAGGTGGTTGGTGTGGCTAGAAAAAACATTACACATTTTAGATGCTAGGTACACTTCCCTCTATTGTTTTTTTTTTTTTTTACTTTTTTATTGTTTTCACAACTTTAAACAGTATACAAAAAAGAATTATGCCAATCTTAGCTCCTCCAGGCTTATTTGACACATACAGTCTGTGATCTGTCATATATACATATGTTAAATTACTAAACAACTTAAGCAAGTATTTATGTTCATGACATACAACTATTACCACCAGCATATTTGTATAGCAGAGAGATGGTTACAGTACAATAGTACAAGAGGAGTCTCAAACAATATCTTATTATAGTAGATCTATGAGGGATATTTTTGTTGGTTGGCAATTTTTGAAAAGCCAACTAGTCAAGCCAAAGTTTTGAAAAGAACTAAAAGGGTGCAAACTTTGGTCACTGAAGGACATATGGTTTTGGTTTGGCAAATGCAATGGGGCCGTCCTCCTCATACTTCCAGCCATGGTGCACGGTCATCAACTGCTGGTATACTTTAATAATAAAACATACACAACATTGGGGGATCCAACATGACCATGACTACTTTCTCATTTTATGGAGCAAGAAAAAGAAAGCTTTATCTACAAAAATGCAAAGAATAACTTACTTGGGCATGCAATCTTCACAGTAGAGTACCTGACCTAAAATGTGTTTTCTGAGTCTTACACTACCATCAGTCAACAAGATATATAAGGGGAGAGGTAAAGTACAGAAACTTGAAATATAGAAAAAAGTTCATAGGATAATGCAGGGAGAAGAAGAGTTTAGGAAAAGGATGCATCGAAGAGGAGTTGGAAACAAATTAGGAGACAGACACAGTAAAAAGGTAAAAAATAGTTCAAAATATGGAGGAGTAAAAGTTAGGGAAATAAATATTAATATTAACAACAGGAGGACTTACTGGGGCCAGCAGAGCCACCAGCTATGGCAACTGTTGAGGGGGTACCTCCAGCTCCCTAGCCCGCCTGACCAACCCTCTTCTTGCCCCTGGATGCTGATGTAAGAAAAAAATAAAAAAAAGATTAGTGGTACAGTTAATAATCTCTCCAAAAATAGTTGTTGGCAGGAGAAGGCAAACACAGTAACATTTAACTTTTCTTTATCAGATCGCTTGTAGAGTACTAGTATCATGGACCGTCCTATTTTAAATTTCCTAAACCTAACCCTATTCCAAATCTCCTAAACTACATTTTGGAATTACTAATAAATTGCAATGATTGATCTTTGCTTCTCATCTCATTCTCTCACCCCCTTTGACAGGCCAACTCAATGCATGGACGGATGCATGTATGCATACTACACATCACTGGGAAATCGCTTGGCACTCTACAAGCTACAAAAACTAAAGGCACAGATACGTGAGAGAATGTGCTAACTCACTAATACTAATAACAAGTGACAGGACACAGGAGTCTCTGCATTACTTCTTAAATGTTCAGCCCAAGCGAGCAACAGCAAGTACAATTAGGTAGTGCCAAGCACCTGTCTAGATGACCATCACATAATATTTGTAACATAAACGTAACTTACGTGCATGTGAGCAGCATACTTGCTATTTGAGAAATAATATTAGCAAAATATTTATCAGTTACTCACCGAACCATGCAACCTCCACGCCTAGCAGGTCGAGATAGTCTGTCTCTCTATCTAGGATGTCAGCCCACCAGTGCATCAGCTGTTGTTTGGTGTGCTGGACCCCAGAGATTTGGTGCACAGCCCGGCACACCCTCTCCCAGTTCTGCTGCCTGCTGCCTGTATCCACTCCTAGGCCTGCCACCTGCTGCCAAGGTGTAAGGGAGGTGGTGCTGCACATAAAAAAACTAGTGCTGCCACCTCCATCTCAGAAAAAATGGCATTGGCTGCACCCCTGGTGGTGGTGGTTCGGGGGGGGGGCCTGTCACTGTCACTCTCCAACTATGCCATGGCAATGGGCACTGGGGCAAAGAGAGAAGATTGAAAAAAGAAAGAAGGAAGATGAAAAATAAGAAATTAAAGCAAAAATTAATAAAAGTACAAAAATCATACTAAAGACACCATTTTGTTTTCAAAAACGTAAAATACACAAACACCAAGACTAAATAAAAATGAGGATTATAGGAGTAGGCCCCAGCACCAATAGAACAAAGATGGCCGTACCCATGAGAACTGCGTGGTGCCGTTTGTACGTGATTTCCAGCGCGAGAACACATTTTGCGTTGCCATTGAGGTAAAACATGACGCGAACTGGAGCAGCAAGAAACTATACTCGGTCGCAGAACTCTGCATAGCGAAGCAGAGTTTTTTTGTCAATTTACAGAGTTCTACATAGCACAAATACGCAAACTCCACCTGGGCTGACATGGCAGCCCATTAACATACACTATGTCAAATAAACACCTGTCTTTCGTTGTCAAACCTAGTCATGGTAGAGTTTTACAACCTGTGTCCTATTCAGAATTGTTTACTGTAAAAGCCCCTATCTAGGCTTACCTGAGTGTGCAGTAATACAAAACTTTGCAGTAAGGAAAACCATGGCGTAAGGAACCATAATCATGTCACCAAGCAAAAGAGGCACTCAAATAGCTTTCAACAAAAACAACACATGATTTTTAAAACAGGCTACCACCTGCACAACATAAGAAGATCTCTTCGCTATGATTCCGCTTTCCTACTGAAGAGTAATACAATCATCTATATCAGCAAGCACACATTCATCCACCTCATCCCATGTATCAGGAATCAACGTCTTATCTCAATTTGACACACATTAAATTCTAATTAATCAACCTTTACATTTCGTGTACACGTTCTTATTTTCAACGGGTGTGCCTCAGCACCAAGATGCTCCTCTGAAGTGACCCCTTGTGGTTTAAAAAATATAATAAGATTTTGATAATGTACCAAAGTGGCTGTTTTTGTATGATCACAACCCCCCAGTCCTCACACTTTGGACTGATTACATTGTTTTTTTACTCTGTAGTGCAGAGAGCCCTGCTGTCAAGGGGCCAGTGGCATGTGTTCTGATCCCTCAAAAGTATACGTGTAATTGGATGATGCCTGATTGGCATAGTTAACTTACTCATAACACACTAGTATATGGTACTTTGGGTACGTAGTGCTGGTAAGTTAAGTGTCTGTGGTGGACTGCATCAGTTGCTGTGCCACCACTGGTATGACAAAGTATGACAAAGTAAAAACACAGCCATCGCTGCCTAGTTAGGCAACTTCTAAACTCAACATGTCAAATATTTTGCCAGGTCCAAGCCTTCCTTTTTAATATATATGAGTCCCTTTTTGATGTCTATAAGTCCCTCCTAAGAACAGCCTTGTAAGCTCATAGGACAGGGTGCTAATTTGAAAAAGGAAGACCATGTGAAATTTCTATTTTACATGTCCTGACAGCAAAAACGTGCAATTATTTATTTTACTGTAGTAAGGTTGGTAGCCCTAGTGGCTAACTTGGAGTTTCTCAGCCTCCATACTAAGTGCTAACTTTCATGTGGGAGCACTGAATATGTTACTTCAAGGTATCAAATTAATCATTACACTAAACTCAACGTATTGCTGAAGTCAGATTTAAAGTAATTTGTAAAACAAAGATAGCTTTAGGAAGTCACCACATCTTTGGCCAAACTTCGGGTAGCCCTCTCTGACTACCTGTAGCTGCTGTACACATGACAACAGTCTGCTCCCCTACTAGAAAGTGTGAGGAGCTCCCAGGGACAGGAGAATAAGAGACCTATCAGTGGGAGGAGGCATGGCTTGCTCCAGCCGGATTACTACCAGACGGTGGCCACAGATGACCCAACTTCAAGCAAACCACTACCTCACTGAAGCAAATTCCATTCACCTTAGCCTGCCAACTCAGTTGTGTAGGTAGACAGGCTAGCATCTTCTCCTGAGGGGGGAACCTGTGGAAGAATTGTTGTTCCTTGACGAGTGGCTCATCAAGCTGAGTTCACTCTAAAGGTGTGCCCAGAGATCCACTGTGAGAAACTGGCCCCTTGTTGTACTACCCCCCACTTCGTGCCTGGTTTCTGAATGCAGATTGGACTGGAGTGCACTATATACCTGCTAACCAGGTCCCAAGTGCCAGTGTTGTTCCCCTAAAATGGACAACAATATATTTTCACACTTGGCAATACCTTTGGCTGCCACTATAAGTCCCTAGTAAATGGTACTTTGGTACCCTTGCTCCCTGGGTTCGGAAAACAAAGCCCTTCCTGGGCAGAGGTGTTAGACCTCCTCACCCAGAAATGTGCACTGCCCTGCCAGCGAGCCTCAAAGGGCTTGCCACCTTTGAAACCTAACACTCAGCCCTACTGCTAGCATCAAATGGCTGCCCCCATTGTAAACCCCCACTTTTGGTGGGAGTAATGGCAGGAAAATGCACAAAGGACAGGAGGAGTTGCCACCCTCAGCTTGCACCACCCCTGAGGTGTTGCATGCAAGGTGACCTCTCCATTTCATTTTCCTCCATCGTGCATGGTAGGAAATTAGCCTATCAGGGATAGGGAGGTGACCTCTGCCCACTGGAAGTGGTCACATAGTGGGTACAGCCACCATAAAGTAGATGGCCCATTGGTCATTTCTAGGGACTCTGCTAATGCCATATTTAGTGGGCACCCCTAGACCTGCAGATCCGATTCCAAGGACACAAGAAGGTCAGCAACAAAAGATACCCAAGGCCTGAGAATTGTATTACTGCTGCACGAAGACAAAGGTGCCAAACCCTGCCTGCTGCATCCAGGACCAGACAATTGCCGCTGCTGGGTTGCATGGACATCAGACAGACTCTACGAAACCCCAGAGGACCTCCAACCTTCTGAAAATCACTGAAGACCTCCCTCCAGAGTGAAGACATTACTCCCTGCAACATAGAAGCAAAAGACCAGTGAAGTCCAGTTCATTGACTGGCCACTGACCACTGACCAAGGAACCAGACATAGTAGCCAGTCCAAATTCCACCAAACAGACCTGAAGGACAAATCCTGCAAGTGAGTAAATTCTGGTGGTACTGCAACCTCCAATGCCTGAACCATGCAATAGCCCAGGGTACTGGACCCTCAACATCGGACACCTAGAAGAAAACGTTCACTCTGGACTCTCAAAGGACCACGAGTTGCCCCAGTAAAGGGAATTCAGGATTCATAAAAAACACCCCCAAAGTGGCCCTGCTCAAAATGACCTGCCTCCTGCTTCCAAGGTCACCTTTGCGCACAGCTTTTGATTCATCTATCTACTCTGCACCCAGGCTCCCTGGGCCCTGCACCAGAGAACCAGCTGTGCTCTAAGGGTCTCCTACCCCTTGCAACCTCTACACTGCAAGGGGACCAACCAGACTCACCTTGAAGCCCACCTGTGCATTGCATTTCTAAGTGGTCCCCTGCAGTGGTCTTGCATCAGCTCCAAGGACTTTTCAGCAGCTGCTCTTGACGAAACTGGAAGCCACCTGAACCTCCCCAGATGGTCCACATGAACTCTCAAGATCTGAACCCAAAAACAAAAAGAGACATTGGTAAACGCATTGCCTGATTTTATATGCATTTTGTAAGTTTTCGCCCATTGATTTCTATGGTGCGTAATTAAGCACAAAAAGTCTATTTTTGCTCAGCTTTGAAAAATCACAACGTAAAAAGTACTTACCAATTTTGATGATCTTGGTCTTAAAAAAAGTATAAAAATCGGAAGTGTTTTTTGTAAATTTGCCTCAAGTTATTATTTTTGAGTGTGTGTCTGAATTTATTGATACTGTGAGGTCAACAAATGCTTAGCACTTCTCCAAGATTGACCTAACTGCTCATCCAAGCTATCATAAAAATGAAAGCATTAGGTGGTCTTGTTTTAATCTCTATAAACCAAGGTGGGGTTGTTTGGACTTGCTGCAGAGTGCTCATCATTTTTGTACACTATATAAAGAGCAAGCCTGCTACAACCACACAGAAGAAGAAGATCTGAGCCACCTTGGATTCAGACAGGGAAGGGCACTTTAGGATTGTTTTTGGACCAGAAAGTGATGTAAAGTGGGAAGGATTGGCCCATGGGATCTGTTGCTCCATTAGCTTTTGGGCCTTTCCCTCCCAGAAACACAAAGATGGCATAAAAGTGGCATCCCTGAGACATGGTCCTCACATCACTTCTAGACTGGAAAGAAGTTAGAAAAAGGACTGCCCTAATGCTTCCCGGAGCAGCAAATGAATGCTACACCAAAGAATGGACTGCACCTGCTGCACCCAAGGAACCCACAATGAGCATTGTGTCTGCTATGCCCACTTGTGGAAAAGAGATAGAACAGAAGAGGTGAACCCAAGATGTAGCCCCTGCTAAGCATCAGAATTATGAAAGCTAAGGAAGCCTGCATCCTTGAGAGTCCAGTTGCCCAGGAATGCCTGCCCACTATTGGACACCGAAGCACAGCCTCGGAGACCTCGTCTTGAACATCTCAAGTTGCACCCAAGGTCCCTGAACCTGCGACCAAGTTAGAGTTGACTCTGGGCACCAGATAAGAATGATTTATTTATCTGTGAATATGCTGAGACTACTGTAACTGCGAGACCAGTTGACCAACGGCAAATGGATCTGCACTAGAATACACTGGCATCATGGGAGATAGAGTCCTTAGGCTGAAGATAATCAAGACACTTGGTGACCCAAGACTGGCACCAGGAAGCCTTACTGCACCTCTTCAGTATTTTCAGCATCTTCAGTATCCTGTATTCTTCTTTGCTGGACCATGATAAAAGTTTAAAAAATACAGTGAAGAACCTGAGACTGATACATCCAAAGATAACTAAGTGGTCCTTTTGATTGATTCTCAACCCATTATGGCTCAGCTAAGAGTCTTTTGGCAGCTGTTCTAGCCCATTGACTAAAATCTACTTGGCCACTTGCAACAAATTATTGCATTTTGAACTACAGTGATTTATTTGAAAATGTTTTATTTCAGTTTCCCTAAATAAGGTTTTTGTTATTTTGGTGTCTATTTAAAGATAAAAATTCATTTTAGTGTTGGATTTCTTTTGAGTCGCCATTTTTACTTATTGACTGCTTTGGTACTTCTAAATACTTTACACTTGTTCTCTGATTAAGCCTGGCTGCTCTGTGCCAGAGCTATTTAGGACTGAGCTATAGGTTTTATTTATAAACCTACTTAAACCTGATAGAGATTGTGACATTATTACATGGTAAGGTCTCACAACCGCACAAATAATAATCCCCTTTCCTACAGATAAAATTACTAATTCTCTTTTTCCGCTTTCAAAATAATGGAATGCGTACCTAGTGATTTTTTCAACTGCTTAAACATAGAAAAACATTCTTGTGACACAAATGAATTTACTGTGCTTGCCTCTAACTTGTTTTCATTATACTGGGGCCTATTCACATGCTGCATTTTTAGTATGTAAAGTTGTATTGCAGTAGCACTACTCATATACTACAAAATGTGAATCTCTACCCAATGAGAGTAGACTCCTGGCTCTCCTATCATTTCTGTTTGGAGATCTCTATCAAAGTGGCAGATATCTCTGCACACACAAGTATATGTTTTTAGTAAATGTAACAGGGGCAAAGGGAGTGGTTGTAAAATGGTAATACTTACTATACAATTGGAGGGGTTTACGGTGGACAAGGAGGTGTTTAGGGAGGGAAATGTTAATACAAACACTCACCCACAAAATAGTAATCTCATTGCTATTCACAAACTAAAGTTTCTAGAGCCTGAAATGCCACAAAACAGTCCTACATGTACTCCTACCTACCCTTGAAATAAGTCTAGCACCACACATGGCCACTCACAGGTACTGCAAAACATTCTTATAGAAAATAACGGAGGCAGGGTCTTAAAATAAAAACCCAAATAAAATAATAAATTAATTATTTTGCCTATAATTTTAAATATAAATGATTTTCATTTGTGCTACAAAAGGTAAGTTGTATTGAAAATTAAAGAGAGTCACAAACTTCACTTCTAAAGTTCCTAGAGTCTGAAAGGCCACAAAACAGACCTACATGTACTCCTACCTACCCTTGAAATAAGTCAAGCACCACACATGGCCAATCACAGGTACTGCAAAACATTCCTATAGAAAATAACGGAGGCAGGGTATTAAAAACAAATAAAATAATGTTAAAATGAATACATTTTTTTGACTATAATTTCAAATATAAATATGATTTTCATTTGTTCTACAAAAGGTAAGTTATATTGAAAATTAAACAGTGTATGATTTTCAAAATTAATAATTGGTTATTTTTTTTAAGCAATTAAATTAACCTTTCAAGCCTTTATTAAGAATGCAAATATAATTTAAATACTTGAAGAAATGCCTACATTTTGTGAACATTATTTACAAAATATTTAACAATTATTACTTAAATACTAGTAATATTAGTATGCAAGTGTTGGATGGATTGCTTTAGATTTTGCTAAAAAATAATATCTATAAATAAATTAATTACTTAAACTTGGGTTAATGTGCTACAACATTCTATTTTATTAGCCTTAGGTTATTAAAAATAATTGTTGTAAATTAGTTGACAATTTGTTTACAATAAAATATTTTTTATAATGAAAAGAGTATGCACTTTATTAATATTCGCTTTACTTTCCCATATTGTGAGCTTTTCCCCATGTCAGAAATCTCCATCTATGTGTTAAAAGTCACTAGCAGTAGTTTTGAACTAATACATTTACTTTTTGATGTCTCCTCTCTCTAAATTTAGGGGTGAAGACATGTAAGTATAAATTCAGGTGTAAACCTACACTCAGAAATGGTGAATAGTACAAACGTGTAGATTTACATCTTACTGCAAGAGTACATTTATATATGAGTAAATCTATACATGTAACTTTCCATTGGTACTGGGGCCCTTCATATTTAGATTTCCGTCTAAGCATGGCGGACATCATGCAAAATCCGTAATTTTATTGGGAGATGAGAAATGCATGACTGACAGAGCCACTATGAAATTGATGACCTATTTCAATCAGGCAACGTAGTGGCATATATGTAGGGCATCACAAAAGGTGTATGATCTTAAAATGTTGCCACTGATTACAAGTCTTTGTTTTTAACAGTACAGTAAATGCCAGATTAGCACTGTGATGCAGTTAAACTCCACTCCATAAAATGCACTTGCATGCCTCTTTTGCTACTTTTGTCACATGACAATCAATTCCACCTACCAAGCCCACACATTCAATTCATACATTCCAAGGATTTGGTATGAATTTAGCAATATCATTACGTTAGAGCGAAAATGTGTCTCCAGGAAAATCAGGCTACAAGATGTAATGAGATTCCCTGCAACGTTTGAGAGATTTCATGAATTTAAGAAAGCTTGTGGAGAGTAAAAGACATTATACTTTGACATTCACACGCTGTGCATTTTTGATCTTAGTTGAGAGAACCATAATGTTTCAAATGTGTTCTTCTCCCTAAATCTATATGGAGTCATATTCGCCAGTTTTATTGCTATTTTGCAGCAACACACCATGTGCCCCTGTGAATGCAATTCGCGAATATATGTTCCATGAAACCATTGTTGCTCAATCAGATAAGACACTTTTTTTCTGCGGATAGTCTGTAAACCTCGACAGCACATCGAAGTCTACGTTTCAGTAATGCTGCTGTTTCTTTGATTTCCCTTTGTTTTTGCACACCTTGTCAATGTTCAGCCTGGAGCATTAAAGCATGGAACACTTTCAGCAATCTACATTATTTTTTCTAGCTGCATCTGATGTTCTTATGGTACAAAAGCTCCACGAGAGCTTTTAGTATTCCAATTTATTTCACATGTTTGCCACTTCATGCTGTTTCAAACGGTTCTTTTTCAGAAGTGTAATCTGTTTGTTTCCTTTCAGCATCGGTAATGTATGCCTGAGCTAAAAGTCAATCCAGATAAAACAAATTGGATGCTATGGGGTGAAGTGATAGATGACCTGTTCTTGACATTGTAAGACATTGGAAAGAGGAACGCTGCTGTCTGGGCCATCTTGATACGGGTCATCTTTGAATGAGTGCTACAGTGAGTTCAAGTGCATCTACATGATAATATGAAGCATTGCTTTTGGTCGGTGGAAGATGGAATAAAACCACTGCATTAAAACACCCACCTTCAGAAAGGAAAAAGCACTGACAGCAAAAAACAAACACGTCTGTCTTTGATAGGGTACTTGAATGAACAATTTTTACAGCCAGACTTAGGGGTTTAATTGTGTTTTTATTGGGTCTTCAGCGTTGACTGTGATCCTGACTGATTAACACTGTGCTTTGGTTCTTCTCATTGATCCACCTCTCCTGCTATAATGAAAACTATCTGTAAATAAATGTGAGTCGTCTGCATTTTATTTATACTGTATTTCTACACTTTCCTCCTAGGTATCTGACCTAGGAACTCCCTGAATGCATTTTAAAGGGTGCCAAAATTGTCAACCAAGGAGAGGCGCTGGAGCAACTGGGACTCAGACTGGAATTAGTTATGCTCAATCGTACCATGGGTTACGTTGACTAACTCTTTGCACCGGGATTGTGTCTCAAAAGTTACACAAACATGATATAAATTGTTGTATTAGAAGATAAGATTCCTGATTTGCCTACAGGTGGCACATGGCAATTTCCATGCAAAGGTACCTGGGTTTTGACGTAAAGCTCTCTCTACTAACATTGTCAGAGAGGGATTTGCACTAAAAATATACGCCATCTTGAGGCAGCTGAAATGTTTACTTTTCTCAATATTTGTATAATTTTGCACTGCTTTAGTGTGAAACTATGTCAAAGCACTGCATTTTGTAATGAAAATGCCCCCTCCAGTATAAAACCTTTGCTTGACATTATACAGAAAACCTTGCAATATGGTGCAAGGGTGTGTGTGTGATGATACAAGAAAGCCAAATGTGTGCCAATGCAAGGGAAGACGGAAACAGTGCAATACCTTATTAAGTATAGAACTCTTCTCTCTCTATTTCATGCAAAGCAGAGCATCAACTTTGGTAGCTACACTGCATTTCGTAAAACCTTTATAGATTAGCACCTGTTTCTTTAGTGAACTGATGTAAAGGAGCAACAGCACTGCACAGGCACTCAAAGTGCGTCACTTGTCAATCAGTTAGTTAAAAGAAATGAGAGCCAGCAGTCTGTGTGTGTGTTACGTACATGATGCAGGCCTGTTAAGCAGCACATTAAAGATGTTTCAGACAACCCAAAATGCCTCCATATATTTGATGTCCTGGTTGTAGAGCTGCCAAAATCTCCTTGGTTTGCTTGTGTAAATTCAAAAAAAGCTGCATTTGATGCTGTCATACAGTTAGTATCGCATTTTAACTGTATTTGTTATTGTTCATAATGCACAAACAGATGCCAGAACGCAGCCTCTAAGACTGCAGAGCAATACAACATATGTAAACAATGTAATTTGCAAGACTGCCACAATACCATAATCAGAGCCAAACTAAAATCAATAATCCACAGAAAATTATTAGGCATGTGGACCTGCGCTTTTTCCACCTGTGGTAAACAAAAGTCATGGCTCGCAGGGATTACAGGGGGCTGGGCAGCACGTGGGGAGGGAAGATTAATAAAATAAAATTAATACATTTTAAAAAACGTACTGCTGCGCCGCCGATCCTCTGTCCCAGCAGCAGGCAGGCACAGGTTCCCAGCCTGCCCTGTGGCCATTCTGACCCTGCTCAAAGCAGCGTTAGGATTGTCTGGGAGCGCCCACTCAGGGCACTCCCAGGCATACTGGGAGCCGGTGTGTTGCCAGGCTAGAGAGAGCACAGTGCGCATGAGTGTTTGGCTGGCCTGAGACGGCCGACCAAACATACATGCGCAGAGTGGAGTGTACCGTACACTATCTATATATATATGTACAAGTTTTCCACATGCAATTTCCCATACAGATTTTAGACATGACTACAGCACGAACCACTGAACAGAATTATACCGAATTTGGCAGAAAGCAAGATGTTGGACAAGAAGGAGTACTTTTTGTAATTTGATGTAAATCCATTCATAGTTTGGCAGAAAGCGAGATGTTGGACAAGAAGGAGTACTTTTTGTAATTTGATGTAAATCCATTCATAGTTTTAGAATTATTAAAGAAAAATAAATATATGTATGGAGGCTGATAGTCAGTGGATCCCAGAGATCTCTAAATGAGATCTAATTGGTTGCCACCACTTTAGCCAGAAAGTGGTGCAGCCATCTTCGGACTTGGACTCAGAAGAGTCCCAGGAAAAAAGTGAAACATAAAACAGAAATGGGCAGAGTAGGAATACCCTGAACCCTAGACCCGGTGGTGGGGTCCCACAGGGACCCCTCTGTGGCCAAAAACATATTGTTTTTTATTTTTTATTTTTTATTTTCCCCAAATTAATGGGGGTTCTGCGAACCCACTGACATTTTTTTTTTTAAACCAAGCATGTTCCCCCACATTTGTTTTTTAATTTGTCCCCTGGGTGGGCAAGGCCCATGAAGGAACAATACACCATAGAAAATAACAAGCATGTCAACCAAGGCTGACAGGTTATGATATCACAAATAGCCCAAGTGCGGCAGTATCAGTGGCACCGATACCAGACATGACAACAGAAGAGGTCCACAATGATGAGAGCGCTCCCTGTATGTAGCTCAAACTCACAAGCATTAGCTTAAGCAAGACTACAGCACCCACTCATGCATGCAAGATCCAGTGGGAGCCAGTGCATGGCAGGGCAACCAAGGACAGATTAGCATAATTGGGCAGCCACTAATGATCCTACCTTTAAATAGGAAGCAGCTTGTAGGCCTAACTACACAGTAATGTCTCCCATTCAAGGAAAGCTGTTATACACATTGTAACACTTGCATCAGGTAATGGGGTTCGCTGCTGATCTCAGGACTGGACTCCCATGAGGAAGATACATGTTCACAGTTTGCTGCCCTATAGTCAGTAGCGAGGTTGCGTAGATTGTGCACTCAGCCTCCAGGAAGTGCCATACTTGCCTGCCCTTGTGCAGACACTGTCCATTGGCCCTGAACACAGGGAAGCAGGAACAGAGCTGGCTGCATCTCACGGCCACTTGGAGTGGGATTTGACTGTTGGAGACCTGGTCAGAAGGAGGACGAGTAGGAGGTGGATGAAGGGTGTTGAGAGGATGCTGAGTCTGTCAGTTCACATACACACTAGCAGGCACACAGGGAGAGAAATGCCCATGGCTACTGCTGGTCTCTGAGCGCTGCATTCACGGCACCTTCTTAGCATGCAGAGAGTCCTCAAGTACATGGGTAATGTTTTAGAGCATAGTTTATACATGGACGTCAATTCACCAAAATGCCAGGGGTAGTGGGAATGACATCACATCCCCTTTGACCTCCACTTTCAATCAGAGGCACATACTTACATATACACACAAATTCACACATACACTGTCTCACATAAACACATTCTCACCTGCAAGCACGCATACAACATGCATTTAAAAGCCTTTTTACTTACCTCAGCTGCCATAGAAGGGCATTCTCACATTTTTAATACACTAATAGTGAATAATATGCTTTTATTCTATATTAGTGTAATAAAAATTGACAGAACACAAAGAGAGCAGAGCCCTAACTGAGGTCCATAAGGACAAGCTGCCTTTATGTTCCTGGCACTGTATTTGCCACCTCTGAAGCCAGGGGTCACTAAGGCAGTGTCAGGGGTCACAAAGGTCAAGGCAGGGTTCACAGCTGCGACCCCTGGTGACCCCTAAATTACATCCATGTGTTTATACCTTTAAATCAGTGCCTGCTCCCCCATTAGGACGGAGGATCGTCCATCCCCTGGCAGCAGCAGCAGCTGCAAACCTTTCCCCAAAAAACTATAATAAGCTCTGGTTATTATCATTTTTTGGTAAAAGGTACAGGGCCATGGGAGCGACGAGCAGAGAGGGGGAGTGCACGGCAGAGGTTGGATTAATGTATAGTAATTAAAATTGCTATACGTTGGAAAAACCATAGAAATTCACTGAAAAAAACAAAGGTTACAGGGATGGTATAGTTAGAAAATAGAATGAAAAAAAACTTGGAAATTCACTGAAAAAAAGGTTACAGGGATGTTATAGTTAGGAAATAGAATGAAAAAAAAAAACTCAGAAATTCACTGAAAAAACCAAAGGTTACATGGACGTTATAGTTGGGTTCTGAATTTACACGTACAAAACCGTAGAAATTCAGCAGTTATAGTTACCTGAGCTAACTATAACTGGCGCTCCCATACTGCACTGCTTATGACCTCACATATTACATCACTTATGATATGGTCAGTGACATCACTCATGACATCACTGATAACATCTCTGATAACATCTCTGATAACACCTCATATGACATCACTAATGACATAATCCACACAGTAATACACCCACTCATTTGCTGATACAAACGCTTGAATACCCACACACATCTACTCACATACTTATTCAGAGATGCAAAAAAGTAGTGATATACAGACATTCATTTAGTCAAACAGCCACTGACACAACCACTCACTAACCCATATACTACTAACTGAGGTATTCACAGACTCATACAGTTACTTACACACCTACTCATACACCAACTGACACATCCACTCATACTCACACAGCCCATTAGTAGATCACTGTTCTACTGACACATCCAGTTAATCAGTTGTAGAAACACTGACACACCCCCACAGTCACCAATATAGTCACTGACATAGTCACTGACTCATTATTAAAGTCACTTACACACACAATCAGTCAACTATATAACTATTCACTCATCAACTCACTCACAGGAACAGGAAGTTACATACCCACTCAGTCACCCTTACAGCCATTCATACAGCCACTCACTGACCAACCAAGTTCTCACACATACACTTACTATCCTATATGAAAACTGACTCACCCACTCAGTTTATGATACAGCTATTCATACACCCAAAGATTCTCACATACAGTCACTGACACAGCTACTCAAGTATTCCTACAGCCATACAGTAAGTGAATCACCAAGTCACTCACCAATACAGTGACACCCATTCACTTACCCAGACAACCACTTTAATACCCACTTACTCACACATGCAGCCACCCACAGACCCACTCACTAAATGAAATGCAGCTGCTCACACAGTCACTTGCTAACCTGTTCAACCACTTACACATCCAGTCTCCCATACAGCAAATGATTGAACCACTCATTCACCCATAGCTACACTCACACACCCACTCACGCATAAATACAACCACTTATACTCACTGGATGATGTCATCAGTGATGTCATATGAGATGTCATCAGTTACGTCATTAGTGATTTCACTGACCATGTCATGAGTGATGTAATAAGTGAGGTCATAAGCAGTGCATTACAGGAGCGCCAGTTATAGTTAGCTCAGGTAATTATAACTGCTGAAAATCAGCGATTTTGTACAAGTAAATTCAGAACCGAAGTAAAACGTCCACATAACATTTGTTTTTTTCCAGTGAATACACTATATGCATGCATACATATATATATAATATATATATATATATATATACAGTATATACACACTCATATATATATATACATATATGTACAGTAAATACAATTTTTTATATATATATATATATATATATATATATATATATATATATATGTATATATATATATACAGTATATACACACTCATATATATATATATATGTACAGTATATAATTTTTTTTATTTATATATATATATGTACTGTATATATATATATATATATACATATATATATATATATATATTTACAGTAAATACATATGTACTATACACATATATACACTATATCCATATTGTTAGAAATGGTGTCTTTGGTTGGCAGCCAGGTTGCCCCCTGTCCAAGCAAGGACCCTCACTCTAGTCAGGGTAAGTCACACACAGTCCAAATTATCCTGTGCCCACCCTCTGGTAGCTTGGCACTGAGCAGTCAGGCTTAACTTAGAAGGCAATGTGTAAAGTATTTGCGTAATAAATCATACAATAACAAAATATAGCACCGCAAAAATACATCACACAGTGTTTAGAAAAACATATAATATTTATCGGGATATTTGCAGGTCAAAACGATAAAAGATGCAATAAGAAATTGTAAAGATATCACTGGAAAATGATATAAAGTGTCCTAAGTCTTTAAAAAACAAACAAAGTCTCTTTCAAGCACAAAGTACCTGGTTGGAGTGAAAAATCTCCGCAAAGGGCAGCAGAGGAGGAGATGTGTGGAAAAATGGTGTGTGTGTGGGTTTCACCCCTTCACACACAGACTTGCGTCGTTATTTTCCATGCGTGGAAGACGTTGCGTTGATTTCCGGTGCGCGGATGGTCTCCTCTTCGGGTTGCGGGGTTTTCAGACTCCCCGGGGTCTGTGTGTGGAATCCTGGGCTTGTTGACCGGCTGCGTGTCGTTCCGGTGGGTGATGCGTGGAATTTTCTCCCTCACGTCAGGCACAGCGTCGATTTCCTCTCTGAAAGTCGGGCGCCGTTGTCCAGGCGGGCCATGCGTCGAAGTTCCAGTCGCACCGCAGGCATCGCGTCGATATTTTCCTCGTGAAGTCGAGCAACGTCTTTCCGGTTCAACGTGCGGAGAATTTTTCACTGCGGAACAAGTTGTGCGTCTAATTTTTCACCGCACAAGGAGTCCAGTTGCAAGAGAGAAGTCCTTTTGGTCCTAAGACTTCAGGGAACAGCAGGCAAGCTCTATCCAAGCCCTGGGAGAGCACTTCTGAAGCAAAGCAAGAGAGAAGCAAGACAGCAGGCCAACAGCAAGGCAGCAGTCCTTTGTTGAAACCAGTCAGGTGAGTCCTTTAGGCAGCCAGGCAGTTCTTCTTGTCAGGGTGCAGGTTCTGGTTCAGGTTTCTTCTCCAGGAAGTGTCTGAGGTGGTAGGGCAGAGGCCCTGTTTTATACCCAAATATGCTTTAAAGTGGGGGAGACTTCAAAGAGTGGCTTAGAAGTGCACCAGTTCCCCTTTCAGTTCAATCCTGTCTGCCAGGGTCCCAGTAGGGTGTGTGGCAGTCCTTTGTGTGAGAGCAGGCCCTCCACCCTCCCAACCCAGGAAGACCCATTCAAAATGCAGATGCATGCAAGTGAGGCTGAGTACCCTGTGTTTGGGGTGTGTCTGAGTGAATGCACAAGGAGCTGTCAATTAAACCCAGCCAGACGTGGATTGTAAGGCACAGAAAGATAGCAGAGAAATGCTCACTATCTAAAAGGGGCATTTCTAAAATAGTAATATTAAATCCAACTTCACCAGTCAGCAGGATTTTGTATTACCATCCTGGCCATACTAAATATGACCTTCCCACTCCTTTCGGATCAGCAGCTACCACTTCAACAATGTATGAGGGCAGCCCCAATGCTAGCCTATGAAGGGAGCAGGCCTCACAGTAGTGTAAAAACGAATTTAGGAGTTTTACACTACCAGGATATGTAAACTACACAGGTACATGTCCTGCCTTTTACCCACACAGCACCCTGCTCTAGGGGTTACCTAGGCCACACATTAGGGGTGACATATGAAGAAAAAGGGGAGTTTTAGGCTTGGCAAGTACTTTTAAATGCCAAGTCGAAGTGACAGTGAAACTGCACGCACAGGCCTTGCAATGGCAGGCCTGAGACAAGGTAAAGGGGCTACTAAAGTGGGTGGCACAACCAGTGCTGCAGGCCCACTAGTAGCATTTAATCTACAGGCCCTGGTCACACACAGTGCACCTTACTAGGGACTTATAGGTAAATTAAATAGTCCAGTTGGGTATGATCCAATGTTACCATGTTTTTAAAGGGAGAGAGCATATGCACTTTAGCACTGGTTAGCAGTGGTAAAGAGCGCAGAATCTAAAAACCAGCAAAAATGAGGTCAGAAAAAAAGAAAGAGGAAGGCAAAAAGTCTGGGGATAACCCTGCAGAAGGGCCATTTCCAACACATATACACTATATACACATCACTATACATACTATACAGTAAAAGCACTATACATTGAAAAGTTGCAAATCCTAATGCCCTTCTAAAACTCATCAATTCTTAACGTTTTCTTAAAGTTTTCCTAAAACGTTCTTTTACTTGGTCTCCAGTAAGTTTGCATGCTAGATTCTAGTGGCATTTTGCATCTAGTATTTCTTTCATGTGTCTTCATTCATTCATGTTCAGTGATTTTACAGATGACATAATATGACGTCAACATTCTCATCATTGCCCATAGTTCTAGGCTCAAAAACTTAGTCAGCCACTTACCAAAACATTTATTGCACTCATTACACACATACTTACAGTTACTTGTATTATTTTCATTTGTGAATCCACTCATCCATTAACTACAAACCCATTTCACATGCAATCACCACTCAGACACTCATCCACATTGTCACCCATTTACTCACTTACCAAGTATCAAAGAATTCTGTCCTTTGGTAATGCACTTACCCACTACCCCTTTGTGCACTAAAACAGTGGTGACAGAAAACCTGCACTAAAATGTGAGCTATGAGATACTTTGGAGACGTAAAAAAACTGGTTGAATAGTTATGCGCTGCACACATTCACACCAGACAATAAAAATGCCTAATCTGGGTCCAAACTGCTTTTTCATAGCAAATTAGGTACACTCTGTTCAGAAGTGTTTTATGTAGATGAGAGCACAAAAAATACCAAACGTATTTAGGTTTGCAGCAAAAACTGAGATATTGGGGTGGCTCTCTACCAATTATCCTTGGACCCCACAGATCTGTCTTCAGAAAAGCTGGCAAAAATACCAGAGATGGGCAAACAAGAACATTGGAAAAGTGTGTGTAGATTTGTCAATGAAGGTCAACATTAACAGACATACATTTCTTTCATGTAAGTATAGTGCCTAGTCTTTGGCCATGTGCATCAGGGCTCTGGGCACCAGACGTGGTTCTTAACTTGGCCTTGGGCCAGCCCCATGTCTCTCAGCCCGCTAGTCACAGAGTTCAGTTCCACTCAACAGGCTTTGTGGCACATGGTCTGCATCCACCCCAGTGCCTCTGAGTTCTTGCCCAGCTCTCCCATGCTGCTCCATCACTCTGCATCCTCCCTGTTTTCTGAGTACTTTCTCCTACTTTTCCCTAATTTTTCCTGCTTTCTTCCTTCTTTTTCTGAGTGTTCTCTTCAACTTTTCCCTTGTTTTTTACTGCTTCCTCTTTCCTTTCCCCCATTTACTGAGTACTTTCTCCTGCGTTTCCTTTGTATTTTGCTGGTTTCATCTTCCTTTCCCCCTTTTTCTGAGTGCTTTCTCCTGCTTTTCCCTCACTTTTCACTGAATGCTCCTTGTTTTTACCCCATGTTCCGTGCTTCTCCTTATTCGTACCTCACCTGCCACCTTTGCCTGCCACCTTTTTGTCCTCCTCCCACTTAGCACCACCCACTGCCACCCAGTGTTCCTCCCTCCTCCCATGATCTACTTAATGAAGGCTGCACTGCGGCGGCACCACCTGTGCGCCAATGGTGCACCAAAGGCAAGCCTGTCTGTGCCCACCTGTGTGTGGATCTTGCCCAGTGCCAGCAACCCTGGTTCTTCCACCCCGCAGCTACAATGCTGCAGACCTACGAGCCATGGACCTCAGATACATCAACAACAACTGCTGCACCACATCTCCACACCTCTCCAGAGGACTGTTCTACTGTCAGTACTGGCACTTCGCCTGCAACACCAATGCAACCGACAACGTCGGAGACAACGCACACACGACTGAACCCACCACACCAACCAAGACTGCCACAGCACAACTCCAGCGCATTCTACTCAATGCATAATCACTCTGCAAACATCCCACAGAGATCTGGGACACAATCACATCCTTTACCTAGGACATCATCTTGCTTTCAGAGACTCAGCTGAACCCTGCTTTCGCTCTAGACATCACTACGCCGAATGCCACAAGAGAACACACCGGGACCAAATCAACAAACACGGGGGTAGTACTGTCATAATCTACAGGGACACAATCCTCTGCACAACCTCCTCAGGCAACCAAACCCTGATAATGGAGCAACTTGACACAGAAAAAGTACCATCTAATGTACCCTCAGATACAGATCGCTGGGACCATGTCCCAGCTTCTGCAACCCGGTCCCTGACCTCATTGCCCAATCACCATTGACTTCAAGCACTACATCTTCCTAGGAGATCTTAATTACCACCTCAACAACCATGACAACACCAACACAACGGACCTCCTGGAACGCATGAGCAACATCGGCTTCCAAAAACTTGTCACTGACCCCACCCACTTGACAAGACACATGCTCTCCAGAAACAGATTAAAGTATAACCACATCTCACAGCTCATTCATATCAACTACTTCAGAGTCCACTTAACCATCTTAGGAACTACCAACATTGGCACCATGCCCCCAAGCTCCACTCAGACCAGTGTAAGAACACACTCAACTACCACCTCCCAGATACATCACCCGACCCAGAACAAGCTGCGAAGATCTTCTTCTAGTGGATCATGGAATACTCATGGAATACTCTGACACAGTCACCCCTATCAAGCCAACCAATCCCAAAGTCCTGGCCAGAAGGCCAGCTAGTTCACTACAGAGCTGAAATCCTCCAAACACAACTGCTGGTGACTTGAATGGAAGTGGCATACTAACAAAAGGATAGAAGACCATACCACCTTCAAAACAGCACAAATTCTCTAGTAGACTGCATAGAAACCAGCAAAAACCACAACAAGGAGCTATTTGCCACCATACAGAAGTACTCTAACCCTGCAGCCACCAGGAGCAACATCACCCCCTACCAAAACCTATGTGACACCCTGGTGGACGTCTTTCATGGCAAGATCTCTGCCATTTATGAGATTTTCAGCCTACCCACACCCACAAACACAAACCCCAAACACCTACTCACCCATTGGCACCCTCCCACAACTCAAGCCACAATCTCATTTATTAACTCTGTACACTCTGACGTACCCTCAGACCCATATAACCACCACATCTTCAACCTCAATAGCAAGATGATTAGTGATTAAATCAAGAAAGTCTTAAATGCCTCCATCACCATAGCCTCCTTCCCTGAGGACTGGAAAGACGCTGAAGGGAGGCACCTCCTGAAAAAAACATCCATTGACCCAGCACATCTGAAGAACTACTAGCCCATCTCTCTTCTCCCATTTCAAGTGAAAGTTCTTGAAAAGTCAACCAACCAGCAACTCACCAAACACTTGAAATACTACAACCTCCTGGACCCCTCTCAACTCAGATTGCAAGCCAACCACAGCACCAAGAAATCCCTGATTACAGCTGCAATGACACGAGAGCACTCCTAGACCACAGTGCAACAGCAGCCCCCATCCTCCTTGGCCTGTCAGCCATCTTCAATACAGTTTCCCATCACATTTTGATCAACAGACTCCACCAAATCAGAATCCAGTGAGATGCCCTCAAATGGCTCACCTTATATCTCATCGGAAGAAGCCAGAGAATTCATCTCTCACCATTTACCTCAGAACCCAAGCAAATCGTCTGGTGCATTCCACAAAGATAAGCCCCAACTCCTTCAACATGTACATGATTCAATGGCCAACACCATCAGATCACTCAGACTCACCATCATGTCCTGTGGCAATGACACCCAGCTCATCCTCTCTACCACCAGAACCAACTTCCCCAAATGTATGAATAACGTTGCCAACTGGATGAAGGACAACTGTATCAAGCTCTACAAGTACAAGACAGAAGTCCTCATCTTTGGGAACAACACATTGCCAAGGAACAACACTTGGTGGCCTACTGAATTCAGCTCTTCTCCCGCCCCGACTGACCATACTCACAACCTCTACATCATCTTGACAGCAAATTATGGATGCAGAGACAGATAAATGCAGTCTTGCCTGCCAGCTTCCACACCCTACTCATGCTCTTTAAGATCTTCAGGTGGCTTCCAATCATCACCAGTAGGATCATCACTCAAGCCCTTGTCACCAGCAGACTGGGCTATGATAACACCCTTTACAAAGGAATGACAGCACGCTTCCTGAGGAGACTACAAATAATACAAAACTCAGCTGCAAGACTCATTCTTGAACTTCCCAGATGGACTCACATCACCCCGCACCTCAAGAAGCTATACTGACTCCCGATCCATAAGTGATGTCACTTCAAGATCCTAAACCATGCATACAAAGCCCTGCACAATGAAGGACCAGCATACATCTACAAATGAATGACCTCCCACTAACTGACCAGACACTTACGATCCACATCCCTCTTCCTCACAGACACCCAGAGATCTGCCAATCCAACAGTGGAGGACACTCCTCCCACCTGCCAGCCAAAGCCTGGAATGGCCTTCACCCTGCACCTCAGCAACACCATAGTGCTCCCGGGAATTCAGGAAAGGAATCAAGACATGGCTGTTTGCGAAGAAGAAAACAACTCCAACACCCTGAGACTCTCATGGATGATTTACTGCACTTCATAAATCCTGATTGATGGATTGATTGCAATTGGCCAATGCACAGTGAATTGTTGGTTCACAGCCTGGCCTTGAAGCCAGGCCCAGTCCAGTATAAGCCACCATCCCACTGTAGCCGCAGCACTCACCCATGCACAGTAGACTCTTGGTGTATCCCCCATGCTTCTGAATCTACTGTGCAGGGCATTTGGGCCACTAGGCTACCTATGTATGCTGGGCTCTGGGTCCGAGTGTTAGACTTGGCATCCTTGGTGTGGTCTCCCTAACTTTTTGTCTCTGTTTCCCAGATTGTTGATGAATGCTGGACTCTGTATTTGCTGTTTTTGTTACTCTGGGTACTTTACCACTGCTATCCAGTGCTAAGGTGCAACTGCTCCTAGATAGAATGTATATGTGATTGACTTCCCATGATTGGCATATTTTATTTACTAGTAAGTTCCTAGTACAGTGCATTAGAGGTGCTCATGGCCTATAAATTAAATGCTACTAGTGGGCCTGCAGCACTGGTTTTGCTAGCCACACTAGTAGTCCTGTAAACATGGCTTAGACCTGCCCCTGCAATGTCTGTGTGTGCAGTTTTGAACTGTCAATTCGACTTGGCAAGTGTACCCACTTGCCAGGCCTAAACCTTCCCTTTTTATACATGTAAGGCACCCATAAGGGAGGCTCTAGGTAGCCCCATTGGCAGTGTGCGGTGTATGTAAAAGGTGGGACATGTACTTATGTTTACATGTCCTAACAGTAAAATACTGCCAAAATCGTCTGTCTTTGTTGCAAAGCCTATCTCTCTCATAGTTTAACATGGGGGCTGCCTATAAATATTATTAAAGTGTAGATTCCCTTTGGAAGCAGATAGACATTTGGAGTTTGGGGTATCTGAACTTATAGTTTAGAAATACATCTTTTAATGAAGTTGGTTTTTTGATTGTGGGCCTCATTATGACATTGCTGGTAAATCCTGCTTCCCGCCACGCTGACGGCAGCCAACATACCACCGCAGTGGCAGATATCCGTTCGCCATATTATGACGCACACACACCAATCCGACAGAATACTGCCACATACACAAATCCGCCAGACCAAAGGTCAGTGATGAAGTGGCGGACTCAACAGAACAACACCCATAACATCATGACCACGAATCACTACGTGGGACATTCAATGGCGGTAAACCATTGTGGTACATACCGCCGTGCTCAGAATGGACACCCACATACAAAACAACACCACATTGGCCAATACGAAAAACACACACGTGACACTGATACACACACCACTATAAAACACTCCCACATTACCCACAACCCCTTACGAACACCAATTGCTACCAGGAGCCTGAGAAGAAGAGCACAGAGACAACTAGACGCACACACCACTCATACCCATACACCCCTCATTCACTCCACCTCACACACCCCACCACATTACCCAACACACCCTAACCAACACACCTCACACAACACCCATGGCACCACAAAGGCATCATGGTGGAGGAAATTGTCAGGGTAGAACCACAGCTCTTTGGAGCACAGGTACAGCAGATTTCCATTGCAACGATGATGGAACTATGGCGGAGAATCGTGGACAGGGTCAAGGCTGTGGGACAGCACCCAAGAACAAGGGACGACATCAGGAAGAGGTGGAATGACCTATGGGGGGAAGGTACATTCCATAGCAGCATGATACCAGCTCGCCATACAGAGGACTGGCGGTGGACCCCCAACTCCTCCTGCAGAGCTCACAGCATAGGAGGAGCAAGTACTGGAATTACTGCATCCTGAGTGACTCACTGGGGTTGCCAGAGGTCTGGACACTGGTGAGTCAACATTTATTACTTTTCACACCCACACCCTCACTCCCATCACTCCACTCAAACCCACACACTGCACCTACACATCTTATTAACCTCAATTCCAAGCCCTGCCTGCCATAACAATGCATGGACACCCCTCCCAACCCTGCATGGACACCCATCACTAAAGCATGCACTACAAAGGGAAACTAACATACCCACAATACATCACCATAAACAAGCAAAAGCTTACAGGCCAAAACCAACAATAGAGGGGATGCCAGGGATGTACAATATGTCATACACTTGAAGCATAATATATCACTTACATCCTCACAGGTACCCCCAGTCAATGTCAGTGGAGAGGAGGAGCCACCACTATCCAGTCCCCCAACAGAAGAGGCCCCCAGTGATGACAGTAACTCTTGACTTCTGGATCTGGAGGACCTACCTGGCCCATTAAGGACTACTGGATAGCACGTCACCCAAGCATAATCACAGACCACCACAGAGCCTCCACCATGAGGATCTAACACCACAGCACTAACCCAGCGTACCCACACCTCTGTCCCCAGGACATGTCAATCATCAGTGTGCCCACCTATACAGGGACCCCATGCCACACCTCATACCCAAGACAATCAGGGACCTGGGGTCAGTAGCAGTGAGAACACTTTTCATGGGACAGGGGCACAGGCCAACAGGGACACTGGGAGAACTGCTGTGCACCGGGGGAGGACAGGAACAGAGAACCGACTCTCCAGGAGGCACTCTTCGAGATCCTGGGAGCCTACCAACATTTCCAGGACACGATGGGCCAGAACCTTGACAACATGCAGGAGAACAGGCGGTTGCAGAAGGGACAGTATCAGAGTATCAGGGAGGACTTGCAGGCCATTAACAACACCCTGATCTCCATAGCAGGGCTGCTGGCAGACATGGGGAACATCATGAGGGAGGCAACAGCACACCAGCGGGCCCCTACCTCTAGTCAGTCAACTGAACAGCTCTCCAATTCCACTGCCGCTAGCGGGCAGGAGGCCACGCCACAGGACCCTTACGCCACCAGCATTCCTACCCCTGCAGAAGGTGAACCACCCTGTAAACATTCCCTGCAACTCAGACAGAAGCCAGAGACACTTGCCAAGACCACCGCCAGGAAATTAGACTCTCCTGATAGCCCCCCTTGTGTCCCACTCAGTCACCTTGTCCACCTTAAACTGCCATTGCTCCCCTTCCTATGTCCCCTTGGACACCTTCACCTGTACTACAAACAGACTGGAACAATAACCTGGACTTGCCTCCATCATCACCCCATTCCATTGCATTTTCCCCTCAGTTTCTTAGCACGACAATAAATACCCTTGGGCAAAACTTGACTACTAGTATTTCATGTATTCACAATTTGTATTGATGGAAACAGCTACATCCATTGCAAATTAACTGTACATTGTGAGAGTATAGAAATGATGACCTCTTGCTGGCTGTAGTGATCACATCAGGACATTGTTGTCATATCACCAACATATGTAAAATGACAATCCATAGGTGACAGTAAGTAGAGGTAAAAAGTGAGTAATGCTATCATGCCACAGCCACACAGAATACAGCAATAGTTAAAGAAATGTGAAGTTGCACTGTCTCACCTGTGTGTCATTGGAAATTCTGACGGACAACTGATGTTCTGTTGTACACATCCTCATCCTCTGCCTCCTCATCCTCACTGTCCTCAGGGTCCACGGCAGCCACAAGGGCATGTCCAGTCTCCTCTTCCTGCAGAAAAGGTACATGGCATCTGAGGGTCAGGTAGTGCAACATGTAGCATGCCAGTACTATCTGGCAGACGTTTCTGGGTGAGTAGCATAGGGATCAACCTGTCCGATAGAGACACCTGCACCTGGCCTTCAGGAGGCCAAAGGTCCTTTCAATGATCCTTCTTGTTCACCCATGTGCCTCATTATAACGTTCATCAGCCCATGTCCTGGCATTCCTCACACGGGTCAGCAGCCACAATAGGTTTGGAAAGCCAGAGTCACCTACAAATAGTGAGGGACAACATTTAGCCACACACTATTCTATGAGATTAACACCAGAGGCATACCCTAACATACACTGGGTGGGGACCAAGGCTCACCTATAAAGCATACCCTGTGCCTCTGTAGTTGGGCCATCACATTTGGGATGCTGCTACTCCTCAGGACAAAGACATTATGCATCGACCCAGGATATTTAGCACTGACGTGGGAGATGTCCCGGTCTGCCAGGCACACCATTTTCACATTCATGAAGTGGAAACACTTACAATTCCTGTACACCTGTTCATACCAGTGGGGGGAAAAACGCAATATGTGCCCGTCAATCACATAGAATCTGGCCTTCACAGTGGCCATACCTTCCACCTAGGGGAAAGCAATGTAGCTGCACATGCGTTTTGTCAGGGCAGAAAAAACTCTTTCCAGCACAATTGAGAACATTGGCTGTGACATTCCTACTGCAAATCCCACTGTCACTTGGAAAAAAGCAGTTTCCAGGAAATGGAGAACTGATAGCACTTGCACAAGAGGGGAATCCCAGTGGGATGACGGACAGATGAAATCAGGTCAGGCTCCAGTTGGGCACACTGCTCTGTGATTGTGGCCCTGTCAAGTCTGTAGGTGAGGATAATGTGCCTGTCCTCCATTGTTGCCAAGTCTACCAGGGGTTTGTACAGCGGGGGATGTCTCCATCTCCTATTCATCCTCAGCGGTTGCAACCTATGGGGCAAAAGAGTGAGGAGCCAGTCGTAAACTGCACATTGAAGCCACTACAGTTTAATGCATGATGTGAATTTAAAATGTATTAGTGGCATTTGTCCTGTATGTACAATTGTGATCTGTGAATCAATTATGATCCATGGCCTTCCCCCCCCTCCCGATATGGTGTCCCCCTGTCCTGTATGAAGGGACAGGTGGAAGTGAGGTAATCCCGCTGACGTTGTGTGCCGTTGTGGGAGGAGGTCGGGAAACTCCGTGCAACTCCTCATTGGTTAACATTTGGCCCTGGGTTACAGTGGCCAATGTTGATGTATGCCGGCGGTGACGGTATGGACCTCCGTGGACGTCACCACCATTTTCTATCTGTTTACTCACTTGCTATCTGACCTTCAACAGGAGAAGACCTACACTGCATGTGCTGCTGTGATCTGTGTCTGGAACCTACCATGGCCCGAGTGACTGGGGAAAGGGCTCCTGCCTTCACCTCAGTGGAGTTGGAGAGACTAGTGGATGTGGTCCTACCCCAGTAGGATCTTCTGTATGGGCCTCCAGACCAACTGGTGAGTATACTGTGAGCACGATGCATGAGGCATGAATGCATGGAGTGGTGTGTGTGAAGGCCTCGTGTAGAGGGGGTGGTGGAAAGGTCCTGGGCAGCGTGCAGCATGTATGCTGGGCCACGTCTGTGTGAATGTGGATGGGAAGGGCTATGGTGGGCCATGAGTGTAACAACCAGGATGGTCTGACTAATACCTTTCCCTGTGTGTACTTCCTCTGCAGGTCAGCGCCCATCAAAAGAAGGGTATGGTGTGCTATCACCAAGGACGTGCGGACCCTGGGTGTCTATGGCAGGCAGAGCACCCACTGTTGGAAACGGTGGGAGGACCTGAGACGTTGGGCATGGAAGGTGGTGGAGGCCCAGCTGGAAATGGCCTCCCAACGAGAAAGGGGTGCCCGTCGAACCTTGACCCCCCTGATGGTCTGCATACTGGCAGTGGCCTCTCTGGAGCTGGAGGGGCACTTGAGGGCATCAAAGCAGCCACAAGGGGGTAAGTACAGTGCCGATCATTACAACTTACGCCTGGTGGGATGATATCCAGGTGGGGGATGTGTGTCTGTGGGTGCCCCTAGTCCAGGCCTGACATTGCAGAGTAGGTCCCATGTTGGGCAGGGTTCTGTTGTGAATCTCCTCCTACCTAGCTAGTAGGCATCCACTACTGGGCAGAGCTATGCGGCTCTCAGGTATGCTGCAGTTGGCAGTATGTGTCCCTCCCCATGCCCTGGTGACTAGCATTGTTACTGGTAGTGTATTGCATAATGCGTAGGGCTGTTCCCTGTGTGTGAGGGTGCAGTGTACGCCAACGGTAGTGTTGGTGCAGCTACTGACCAAGTTTATCCTTTGTCTCTCTCCCCCCTTTTTGTTTTGTCATCCTGTCCTTATGTGCATTAGCATCATCTGAGGGAGGAGCAGAGGCTCCGATGATGGAGGGAGCTGCATCCCACAGGACCCAGGAGGCAGAGTCCACCATAGCTGAGGGCACATGTGGGATGGAGAGTGAGGGGAGCACCACGGCGGAGACTGGAGGGGACAGTTCAGACACAGATACCTCCTCCAATAGAAGCTCCCTGGTGGTGGTGGACACCTCTGGGCCCACCCCAGCCACAGGTACAGCCGCAACCCCCATACCAGCACCACACTCCCAGCAGCCCCTCATTGAGTTGCCCGTGCCTGCTCATCCAGGAGGGTGAGCATCTCCTTCACCCCAGGCACCTCAGGCCCTGCTGAATGAGCCCTGCTGCCCTGTGTGAGGAGACTATTGACCTCCTGAGATCCATCTCTGTTGGAAGGTCAAAACATTATGAATGCCATCCAGGGGCTGGCAGCCCAAATGCAACATTCCAATGCATTTCTGGAAGGCATTCACACTGGCTTGGCGGCCCAACAGAGATCAATCCAGGCTCTGGCCTACTCTCTGATGGCAGCCATTGTCCCTATTTTCCCCCTCCCCCCTCCAACGTCCTCTACCCAATGCCATTCCGCTCAACCCCAACCTATCCCAAGCACACAGGCAGATGAGCACGCACACAGGACAACACACAAGAGTGGCACAGGCAAACACAGGCACCACACTTCATCCCACAGGCACTCACACAAACAACATCCAGATGCAGACATACCAACGTCCACTGCCTCCACTGTGTCCCCCTACTCCTCCTCTTACTCCACCTCCCTCCCAGTTCCATCTACCCTTACACCTGCATGCACTACATCCTACTGCCATCACCAGCACACCTAGCAGAACACACACCTCACTGGCAGACACCATCTCAACAGCCATGCACACTTCCCCTGTGTCCTCTGCTACTGTGTCTGTGCCCCCTCCTCCCAAAGTACATAAACACAAGCACTCAGACACCCAACAGCCATCCAGCTCACAACATCATCCAGCCCATGCACCTGCACCCACGCATAGCAGACAGACACCTCCTACAACCACTCCCTCTTCCTCCACTCCCAAACCTTCTCCATCTTCCCACCCCAATGTCCGTTTGGAGCTTTTCCTCTCCACCCTTGACCTCTACCTACCCCTCCCCCATCCTTCATGTCTGCCCAGGGTGGGTAAAACCCAGGCAAGCACTTCAGCCACCCAGTCCATGGGCCCAGTAGTGTCCACAGCACCACCACCCTGACCTGGAAAAAGAGTGTGATATAGCTTGGAAATTAAGTTGCGGCTTGAATCAGACTTGATGATCATAGTGATGGGGCAAAGTCTGCTGGGGCAAGTGGGTTGCTGGGAAATAATGGTAGGAGTGTACTCTGCAGGTGGTTGAAAACAATATGGCCATATTAGTTGTGGTCCAAAAGCGTGCATCTCCAGTCCGCGAGAAAACATGGCCATCTGAAAAGAGGTCACCCATGACAATGAGGTTGTGGGAGTGGAGTGTGGAGTGCACCAATTTTTCTTGTGTAAATGGGAGCTATGGGTTGTCCTCCAGGTGGATGGCTGATGAGTATAGCAAGGGGCACACCAGCAGGTGTACCAAACAATGCCACGTCCAGCAAGCTGTGGCTAGGGTCTGAATGTCCATGGGGTTGAGTGGGATGCCATACCGGAGTAGATACCGCAAACAGGTGGGAAACACTGGATCTCTCTCCTGGATGGTATATGGTAGTCACAGTTCGGGGTGGTACCAATAGTATGCATAATGGCACTGTGTTGTTAGGTAGTATAATTGAAAATGTGGAACATCAAAATCCTCACACTTATACGGAAGGGTCAATATCTCCCAGTAAATTTATGTACATCTACCGGCCCATATCAGACGGGTCAAGGAGCTCCGGAGCGTTGTGAAGAACAAGTTAGTGAGAGGGATTAGGAATGCTGACAACCAAATACAGAAAGAGTGGGAGTATTACCATTTTGATTACCACTATGCAGCCTGCCAAAGACAAGGGGAGGCAGATCCAACACTCTATCTGGGTGTTTAACTTAACCAGTGCTGAGTCATAATTGAGGCAAATTATTTGTTCACAGTCTTTATGGATATAGATGCCCAGGTACTTGCCCTGGTCTTCACACCAAGAGAGTGGAAACTCACAGGTAAAGGGGGTTGTTATGTTTGTGAGAGGAAATATTTCTGATTTGTTCCAGTTTATCTTTAGCCCCCAAAAAACACCTAAAGCAGGATTGCTCCTGAAGCACTGGATCCAGATTAGGTGTCAGAGGAATAAAAGAATGTCATCTGCTTAGATGGAGAACAACAGAGGGCCTGTCTTGAATTGCAATCCCCTATGTAAATGTCTTTCTTGTAAATGGTGGATGAGAGGGTCCTTTTCAAATATGAAAAGGAGGGTAGATAAAGGGCAACCCTGTCTCATCCCCCTAGCAATGGGAAACTACAACATCAATGCACCATTAATACGAAGTCGCAGAGTCGGGGAGGAATATTACAGCATTATCAGGAAGATGAAGCTGCAGCGCATACCCAGCCAATGGAGGACAGCCTCCAAGAAAGGGCATTCCAGAGAATCAAAGGCCTTCTCTGTCTCCAAAACGGCAACTGCCACAGAAGTCTTGGGGGAGACTTAGTGGAGTGTAGCAAAGTGTATGAAGACTGACGGATATAGAATTAGTCTGGCGAGATAATCTTGTTCAGAAGCAGGTACAGTCAGGAAGCAAGGAGTTTCACCAGGATTTTGTTGTCAAAATTTACCTAGGATAGGGCCTTATCACGGGCCAGGAGGAGTGATGTTTCGCAGTCTCTGAAATTTAGAAGGTTGAAAATGATTGGACGATGGGTGGCTCCAGGAACCGGATTCGTCATTAGAGACCAGTGGACACATTCAACCACAAATGTAGAGGTGAAGTTGGATTGGTCAAACAGGTCAGCAAGCAGATGCTCAACAAAAACATCCATGCGCCCCATATTTGTTGATTCCGTAACACCAAGGATATGGATATTTTTACACTGACTTTGCAATTCGAGGTCCTCGTTCTTGATCGCAACTGTGTGCAAACGGAATCCCAAGACCTCCACTCTTCTGTTAATAGCTGCAGCAGCATCCTCTGTTTTAGATATCTGTTCCTCTCTATGTTCTATCCGTGCATCTTGTTTGAGGATGTGCTCACCCATGCCATCTATCGCTTAAAATCTAGCGTGAAGTTCCATCATGATCACAGTGGCATTAATAGTTAGTTCAGTGTCTTCTCCTTTGCAAGCTTCCATCTCAGCCATCCTAGATGCCCCTTGTTGCGGTGGTTGCTTCTGCTTGTTAAAGATGATTTTGTGCTACTTGGGATCACCTTTTCCCATTATTTAATTGTCGTTGGCATGGAGTATACTCTGGGCCTGTGTATAGTAGATATAACAGGCCTTTGGGGGTCCAAGCAATCACAGAGTGCTCGAGTGATCCCTGGGCAGAGTGCATAGGCTCTGTGCAGGGTGTCAGTGCCAGGTGATGCAGGGCACAATCCAGGGCCAGGCAAGTCCCCTGGAGCCAATGGTGTTCTAGTCCATGAGTCCTGTGCTGATTCTCTTAGCCTTAAAGAAGAAAATCAAAACAGCTCCTTGCTGGACCACATAAGCACATGTCTAAACTAAGAGAAAGAAAGTAAACCTATCAGCTACAGATGTTTGTGATCATTAGATACCTGGAGATCTCCCAGCTGGTGTGGATTATGAAGATATTACACGTTCTGCTGCCCACAACTTCGGACATTAATCAAGTATTGGTAAAATGGGGATTTCCTCATAGATCTATGAAAGGAAGGTCTGGAATGTGTGGGGATCAGAAAAACCCCTACCACCGAGCATTTGACACTCCTACTAATAAAAGCAATATATCACATAGGTGGGTGTGCCTATAGTAACTGACTGGAACAGGTCTTATATGGTCATGAGAGGTAAATATAATGTCAAGGTGGTCTTCACATCTGGGATTATTTTACTAAGTTTTGTCTCTCATAGGTGGATCACTTCTAAAAGCCGATGCAGACTAAGATCTCTGATGGGAGTATAGACAGATGCAAAGGTCTTTAGAAGGAAAGGACCTTTATTATATAGTGACCTATGGATACAGCACAGGGTTTTAAACTCTATGCGCTTTTCCACTGGGAGCCAATGAAGTGAGGAAACAGCAGTTTTATCCGAGGTATGCCTAGGTAATTCTAAAAGAAGGCAGGCTGCGGCATTTTGAACCACTTGTAATTTTCTTTTAACATATTTAGGGGAACCAAGAAATAGTCCATTGCCATAGTCCATTCGAGAAATAATGATAGCCTGAATGATGAGTCTTCCTCAGAAGCCTTATTAGACCAAAGCAGGTGGCAGAGTTTTTTTTAGCTTGATGTTCCAGAGTACCTTGGGGATCTAGCCAAACTCCTACACTTTTAATATAATTCTCAGGAGCAGGCAGCTCCCCCAAGGAGCTAGGCAGCATGGGATTTATGCCCAGACGGGGACATTGTCCCAATATCATTACTTCTCTTTTATCTCCATTTAATTGGAGCATGCTTTCATTCATCCATCTTGACACTGCCTGCAAACAAAGAGACAAAGAGAGTCCATCACGACCTGAATTAGAGGAAAACAAAACCACTAGCTGGGTGTCATCTGAGTAAGAAACTAGGGAGATTCCAAATGGCTCCACTATCTTGGCCAGGGGGGGCATATAAATATTAAATAATGTAGGACTGAGGGAGGAGCCCTGTGGCACACCACAGTTGCATTTTAACCTGCTGGAAAGATGAGAATGATCAAGAACCTGAAATGATCTTCCCTTCAGAAACGAAGAGCGGCAGCTTAGTGCACCTCCCTCAATTCCAATCTCCTTCATCCTCTGACACAGCAAATGGTGATCTACTGTATCGAAGGCCGCACTAAGATAAAGGAGTACAATCGCCGTCAGGTGCCCCTGATTCATACGCTTCCTGGCCTCTTCCATGATGGCGATCAAGGCGGATTCAGTGTTGTGTAAAGGTTTAGGAGACGAGAGGATAGAGGCCACCTGATCCTGTGAGAAAGGAGAAAATTGCAAAAAAGAAGTAACACAATTGTAGCGGAAATCTGCCGCATCTTCTGGGGGAGGCTTACTATTCAAAACATTTGAATAGATATTAACAATTTTTTGTTGAAAAAAACAATGCTAGATTGTTGCTGTGTTCTTAAGAGATTTCAACTGATTCACCATCAGGGGGTGACTGCAAAATGTCTTTGAGTACCTGAAAAATCTCTTTTGAAGAGTTGGAGGGCTGTTCAATCCTAGCAGCTCAATAGGTACTTTGGGCTTGTTTGATTTCAGTGTGGTAGAGTCTAATCCTACCACAGTCTAAGCCTTCCTATCTTTTTCTTTTAAAACTGGCTCATAGGCTTTTCTCCATCTTCTTTCTAAACATCTAGATTTCCTTTAAAGGATTTGCAGATGGGGAGTAAACCACAAAGCACCAGCTTTCCGGCAACTCCCAGTTTTTGTACTATAGGGGAGTAAAGTATTGAAGCAGTCCTTAATCCAGTCATTGAATGAATCTATCCTGATGTCATTCATATCAAGAAGAAAGGGTTTACGGATTTTGAGGATACTGATCCAATCGCTGGCATTAAGTTTAATCCAGCGCCTAAAAGGTTGAACAATTGACTGAGATGGTCTGCATATGGTAGAAGTGTCTAAATTTAGAGAGATTAAAAAATGATCTGACCAGGCCAGAGGAAGAGGAGGCATAGAAACTAAGCCTGCTAGATTACTAAAGACTAAGTCAGTGGTGTGTCCTTTATCATGGGTGGGGCCTCTGACAAATTGACCCAGTTCCAATGCCTCCATATCGGCATTGAGGCCTTTAGCCGCCAGGTTATCTAAGTTGTCTACATGTATATTTAAATCATCTAAAATCATGAAATTGGGTCTTTTGCATATTAATTCAGCAAGCTGATCAGAAAAAGAGTGTAGAAAGTTGTCGGAGGGGCCAGGAGGACGATATACTAAAACGCCAGAAAATGAAAATTGGGGATTTAGAGACATCGGAAAAAAAATACTTTCACCATCAGTTATCTGAACAAGCCGGGATGTACGCTTAATAGAATCCTTGTAAATAAAAGCAATTCCAACCTCTCTTGAAGTGGTTCTGTCTAACCTTGTTATTAGATATCCTTGGGGTAGAGCCAAGTTGATATCCGGCAAAGCAGCCATGTCTCAGTCAAAAACAAGGCTGTAGAAGATACATTACGTTAGAGAAGATTGATATCCAGTTTATGAGCTGGTAACAATCGACAGTTAGCCAGCAAAAAGATGCTGCATGAGTCAGCCTTGAGTGATGGGCCCGCCATCACTTCGAGTTGTGGGGCCCACTGACAGGGGGAACAGGACCACTTATTGTTGCTAGGATCAGGACAGGATTGGCATAGGTCAAAGGGATGCGGCCTAAGCAAATGAAGAGCCTCGGAGGAATAAGAGGGCCCCATTCTCTTGACAGGACTAAGGGGTCTGGCCAGCCCATGTTAACCCCTTCCCCGCCACGGATGTAATGGTTACGTCCATGGCAGCGCCCGTGTGGCGCCATGGACGTAACCATTACGTCCAGGGACTGGCAGTCGGGGGAAGCGCTAGCGCTTCCCCCGAGGGCCGCCCCCCAACACCCCCAGGCCAGGGCTGAAAGGGGAATCCCTTCCCCTTTCACGCCCACCCCCCCCCGCCCCCCCCCATGACGTCAGCGGGCGATCGCGCGCTGATTTCATGGAAAGGGGGAATGACGCGCTGGAAGCCATTTGCTTCCAGCGTGTCAAGGGAGAAGGTGAGTATTTCACCTTCCTGCGGGGTGGGGGTGCTCTCAGAGAGGCATCGAGGGAAAGGAAAGGGTTTTCCTTTCCCTCGATGTCTCTTTGAGCATTCCTGCTGCCCGATCGCGATGCGATCGGGCAGCAGGAATGCCCACTAGACACCAGGGATTTCTGTATGTGTGTGTGTGTGTGTGAATATTAGTGTAGGGGAGCGACCCCTTGGGCAAGGGTCGCTCCCCTTTGGGGGCACATGCATTTTACGTCGTTTCTGCCCCCCCTGGGGGCAGATTGGCCCTATTTTTAGGCCGATCTGCCCCCAAGGGGGGCAGAAAGCCACTAGACACCAGGGATTTTATTGTTGCTTTGTATTTTTTGTGTTGGGGGGCGGCCCCTTGGGCAAGGGTCGCTCCCCTTTGGGGGCACATGTATTTTACGTCGTTTCTGCCCCCCCTGGGGGCAGATTGGCCCTATTTTTAGGCCGATCTGCCCCCAAGGGGGGCAGAAAGCCACTAGACACCAGGGATTTTATTGTTGATTTGTATTTTTTGTGTTGGGGGGCGGCCCCTTGGGCAAGGGTCGCTCCCCTTTGGGGGCAAATGTATTTTACGTTGCTTCTGTCCCTCCTGGGGGCAGATTGGCCCTATTTTTAGGACGATCTGCCCCCAAGGGGGGCAGAAAGCCACTAGACACCAGGGATTTTATTGTTGATGTGTATTTCTTGTGTTGGGGGGCGGCCCCTTGGGCAAGGGTCGCCCCCAGGGGCCCTCATGTATTTTTGGGCCTGTGTGCTTTGTGTTGGGGGGTGGCCCCTTGGGCAAGGGTCGCTCCCCCCAGGGGCGCAATGTATTTATTGTTGTTTCTGCCCCCCTTGGGGGCAGATTGGCCCTATTTTTAGGCCGATCTGCCCCCAAGGGAGGCAGAAAGCCACTAGACACCAGGGATTTTATTGTTGATTTTTATTTTTTGTGTTGGGGGGTGGCCCCTTGGGCAAGGGTCGCCCCCAGGGGCCCACATGTATTTTTGGGCAGTTCTGCCCCCCTAGGGGGCAGATATGCCTATTTTTTAGGCCTTTCTGTCCCCAAGGGGGGCAGAATCCCCATAGCGCCAGGGATACTATGTATGTGTGTGTGTGCTTTGTGTGGGGGTGTGGCACCTTGGGCAAGGGTCGCCCCCCCCAAAGGGTGCAATGTAATCTGGGCGATTTCTGCCCCCTCCCCTTGGGGGTAGATTGGCCTATTTTTTTTTAGGCCCATCTTCCCCCAAGCAGAGAAGACTAGACACGGGAAAATGAAAAAATGGTTAGTGGCGGAGTGTTTGTCAACTGGCGAAGTATTTACTTTTATGGTAATAACAGTTTTTCTCCTTTTTGTTTTAGTTCAAAGCTTTTGCTGACTTTGCTGTGGCTTGTTGCAGTTTTGGCAGTAGTTGTCCTGCGGTTTGCGTAGTTGCATGTTTTAGGTAAGTAAATAAATTTACTCCAAGTGAGTATTGTTGCAATGCATGAATGACATGTTTGTAGGTGGTGTACTGAATGCAGGATTGTGTGTGAAATTGTCCTTAGAGTTATGCACAATGATTATTGTGTTGTCTTATGTCTAATTTGCTTTTTTTTTTCTCTTTTTAGTGGGATATCGTTGGTGATTGCTGTGGCTGTGCAGAGTAGTTGCTGGTGAGTCAAGCTTTTTCAGGCAAGTGAGCAGTATAGTTTTTGAGTTTATAATTCTTAGTGATAAACCTATACTTTGTTACTTATCTTACACAGTGCTGGTTGTTGGTGGTGTATTTGTCCAGTTAATTTTAGTAGGAAGGATCATGGCCAGCCGTAGGATGACCGCTCAGCAGGTTGTTAGAGTGCTTTTTGAGTCATCTTCTGACCATGAATATGAGACTGACTCTGCATCTGAGGCAGAGGAGGAAGTGCAGGATTCTGGAAGTGAATTTTCTGTCAGAGATGAATCATCTGATGATGAAGCCACTCTCAGTGCTGATGAAGGGCCTGTTTTAGAGGAGGACAGTGATGTGCCAATGGTGCAGGAGCCAGCGGCTGAAAGGCTTCCCATTGGAAGACCTGACGCATGGGTTGCACCAAACATGGAGCAGCCACAGTTGCCTGCGTTTACTGGTTTTCCAGGGTGTCGAGTTAATACGGAAAACTTTTTGCCCGTCAACTTTTTTGAGTTGTTTATGGACGATATATTTTTGGAAGAGATTGTTGAGCAGACTAATTTGTATGCAGAGCAGTTTTTGAGGGACAACGCTGCCAGACTTAGGCCACACTCTAGAGCTAGCCGGTGGATTCCCACAAATCTGGAAGAGTTGAAAAAGTTCTTGGGTTTAACTTTTTTGATGGGGCTGATAAGGAAGCCGTCGCTGTCTTCATATTGGTCTACTAGTCCCTTGATGGCAACTGCTATATTTCCTGCCATCATGAGTCGTAACCGGTATGAGCTTCTTCTTCGGATGTTGCATTTTGTAGATAATGCTTTAGCCTTGCCACGAGATCATCCTGATTCTGACCGTCTTTTTAAGATTAGACCTGTCCTTGATCATTTGGTAGATCGGTTTTCAGAGATCTATGTTCCAGGGAAAGAAATATCTGTAGATGAGTCTTTGGTCCTGTTCAAGGGTCGTTTGGTTTTTAGGCAGTACATTCCTAGCAAGAGGGCACGGTATGGAATTAAATTGTATATGCTGTCAGAAAGTAGTACAGGATATGTTTATAATTTCCGGGTCTACACTGGTAGGGATTCCAATATTGACCCCCCTGGTTGTCCTCCCACTTTTGGAGTTAGTGAGAAAATTGTGTGGGAACTTGGTAGACGACTGTTTAACAAAGGTCACCATTTATATGTAGATAACTTCTACACTGGAGTTCGGTTGTTCAAGGAGTTGTTCAGAGTGGACACTGTTGCTTGTGGCACAATCCGCTCTAATCGGAAAGGCTATCCAAAAGAGCTTGTCTGTTAAAAACTTGAGAAGGGACAGTGCAGTGCCTTGCGGAATGATGAGCTGCTAGCTCTGAAATTTGTAGACAAGAGGGATGTATACATGCTAAGCACCATCCATGATGAGAGTACTTCACCAGTGGCTGTTTGGGGTCAGGTTGCCGAAGTGCGCAAACCTGTGTGCATCTTAGACTATAATAAGCACATGGGTGGTGTTGATAGAGTAGATCAGAGGTTAGAACCTTACACTGCTGCTCGTAAGTCTTATGTGTGGTATAAGAAATTAGCGCTTCACTTGTTCCACTAGGCAACTTTTAATGCTTTTGTTGTGTTTAAGGATAGTTCTCCAGAGTCAAGGATGACATTTGTGAAATTTCAGGAGTCTATCATAGCTAGCCTTGTTGTGCTGGAACAGGCAAGAGTTCCTAGAGAAGCAGTGGTGGAGGATGTGGCTAGATTGAAAGATCGTCACTTTGCTGAGCACATTCCTCCCACGGCCAAAAAAAACTTTCCTGCTAAGAGATGTAGAGTCTGTGCTCGAAGAGGTATCAGGAAGGAGACTAGGATGTACTGCCCTGATTGTCCTTCAAAGCCTGGGCTGTGTGTGGGTGGCTGTTCCAGGAGCTACCACACACAGAAGAATTATTGGGAAATTCCGTGAGCGTAAACTGGTGTTTTATATTTTTATATGTTCGGTTTCACGGTTGGCATTAGTCATGTATTCAGTTAGAGCTTTTGTGTTTGTAGTTTTGTACTAATTTATGATTAGTAGTTTCTTTGTTGTTTAAAAACAAAAAAAAGGGGATGGCATGTGTAGAGTGGCGCTTGGCTGGCGGCGTGGGTGTGGTGGCGCTTGGCTGGCGGTGTGTGTGGGGTGGCGCTTGGCTGGCGGTGTGTGTGGGGTGGCGCTTGGCTGGCGGTGTGTGTGGGGTGGCGCTGGGCTGGCGGTGTGTGTGGGGTGGCGCTTGGCTGGTGGTGTGGGTGGGGTGGCGCTTGGCTGGTGGTGTGGCGCTTGGCTGGCAGTGCCGGCCAAACGCCAGTCCACACACTCATCAGCTGGTGTGATTGCTGTATCAGGCATGTGGGCGTATGAAAGTGATGGGCCCTTGACTGGCGCTGTCTGTGGATGCGAGTCTTGTAATGTGCTGGGCCCGTGGCTGGCGGCGTGAATGGTCTAGTGCATGTCATGTATGAAAGGTGTGTGAATGGACTGTAAAGCGGTTGGTGCCTTGTCGTGGCTTTACAGCTCACGAGCTGTGAGTCATTGGTTCAGTTTTTTGGCCTTTCAGTTATTACCAGTGCATTTCACTTTTGTGAAATCTCTTGTTAATAAAATTTGATCTACTGAACCATCACTCACCCTCGTGCCAAATCCAACCAGTATGTGTGGTACAAATGACAAAACCTGCTCCGCTGTAATCAGGCGTCGCAGCACACTTGAGACACGCTAGGTGCCTCAGGTGGGACCCCGATGATGAAGCATGCCACCAACTTGGTTGGTGGGTGAGGGGTCTTCTTCACATAACCTAAGTGTGTTTCTTTTCACAATTTTAGTGTTTGGCACATCACGGACGTATGTGCACACATCAAAGTGATATATTCGAAAAATACCTGTGTTTGGGGGGGAGGGCCCACCTATGTTTTTGGTCCTGGGTGCGGCCGTCATGTAGGGAAACCTACAAAACCCAGAAACTTTTTAAAACTAGGCACCCCAAGGAGTCTAGGGAGGTGTGGCTTGTGTGCCTCCCCCAACATTTTCTTACCCAGACTCCTCTGTAAACCTCACAATTTGCATAAAAAAGCATATTTTCCTGATTTTTCTTAGTAGGATCACCGCTCCAGCACAAAATTCCTACTCCCCAGTTTTCCCCTCAGTCTCCCAAGTAAAAAGACACCTCACTTATGTGGGTCCCCAAAGCAGAGTCCGTCTAAAGATGTATAAAAGAATATGCCCTTATAAACTTGCTGTGCTATCCCTTCTATCCCTTCAGGTTTTGGGCCTTATTATGTTGCAGGCACCTGGGCCACCCACACAAGTGAGGTATCATTTTTATCGGGAGACTTGGGGGAACGCTGGGTGGAAGGAAATTTGTGGCTCCTATCAGATTCCAGAACTTTCTGCCACAGAAATGTGAGGAACATGTGTTTTTTTAGCCAAATTTTGAGGTTTGCAAAGGATTCTGGGTAACAGAACCTGGTCCGAGCCCCGCAAGTCACCCCTCCTTGGATTCCCCTAGGTCTCTAGTTTTCAGAAATGCACTGGTTTGGTAGGTTTCCCTAGGCGCCGGGTGAGCTACAGGCCAAAATCCGCAGGTAGGCACTGTTTTCTCCCAAAATTGTGGATGTGTCCACGTTGCGCTTTGGGGTGTTTCCTGTCGCAGGCGCTAGGCCTACCCACGCAAGTGAGGTATCATTTTTATCGGGAGACTTGGGGGAACGCTGGGTGGAAGGAAATTTGTAGCTCCTCTCAGATTCCAGAACTTTCTGCCACAGAAATGTGAGGAACATGTGTTTTTTTAGCCAAATTTTGAGGTTTGCAAAGGATTCTGGGTAACAGAACCTGGTCCGAGCCCCGCAAGTCACCCCTCCTTGGATTCCCCTAGGTCTCTAGTTTTCAGAAATGCACAGGTTTGGTAGGTTTCCCTAGGTGGCGGCTGAGCTAGAGGCCAAAATCTACAGGTAGTCACTTTGCTAAAAACAGCTCTGTTTTTTTCCAAAATTTAGGATGTGTCCACGTTGCGCTTTGGGGTATTTCCTGTCGCCGGCGCTAGGCCTACCCACGCAAGTGAGGTATCATTTTTATCGGGAGACTTGGGGGAACGCTGGGTGGAAGGAAATTTGTAGCTCCTCTCAGATTCCAGAACTTTCTGCCACAGAAATGTGAGGGACATGTGTTTTTTTAGCCAAATTTTGAGGTTTGCAAAGGATTCTGGGTAACAGAACCTGGTCCGAGCCCCGCAAGTCACCCCTCCTTGGATCCCCCTAGGTCTCTAGTTTTCAGTAATGCACAGGTTTGGTAGGTTTCCCTAGGTGGCGGCTGAGCTAGAGGCCAAAATCTACAGGTAGTCACTTTGCTAAAAACAGCTCTGTTTTCTGTGATATGTCCACGTTGTGTTTTGGGGCATATCCTGTCGCGGGCGCTAGGCCTACCCACACAAGTGAGGTATCATTTTTATCGGGAGACGTGGGGGAACGCTGGGTGGAAGGAAATTTGTGGCTCCGCTCAGATTCCAGAACTTTCTGCCACAGAAATGTGAGGAACATGTGTTTTTTTAGCCAAATTTTGAGGTTTGCAAAGGATTCTGGGTAACAGAACCTGGTCCGAGCCCCGCAAGTCACCCCTCCTTGGATCCCCCTAGGTCTCTAGTTTTCAGAAATGCACAGGTTTGGTAGGTTTCCCTAGGTGGCGGCTGAGCTAGAGGCCAAAATCTACAGGTAGTCACTTTGCTAAAACAGCTCTGTTTTCTGTGATATGTCCACGTTGTGTTTTGGGGCATATCCTGTCGCGGGCGCTAGGCCTACCCACACAAGTGAGGTATCATTTTTATCGGGAGATATGGGGGAACGCTGGGTGGAAGGAAATTTGTAGCTCCTCTCAGATTCCAGAACTTTCTGCCACAGAAATGTGAGGAACATGTGTTTTTTTAGCCAAATTTTGAGGTTTGCAAAGGATTCTGGGTAACAGAACCTGGTCCGAGCCCCGCAAGTCACCCCTCCTCGGAGTCCCCTAGGTCTCTAGCTTTCAGAAATGCACAGGTTTGGTAGGTTTCCCTAGGTGCCGGCTGAGCTAGAGGCCAAAATCTACAGGTAGGCACTTCGCAAAAAACACCTCTGTTTTTTTCCAAAATTTAGGATGTGTCCACGTTGCGCTTTGGGGTGTTTCCTGTCGCCGGCGCTAGGCCTACCCACGCAAGTGAGGTATCATTTTTATCGGGAGACTTGGGGGAACGCTGGGTGGAAGGAAATTTGTAGCTCCTCTCAGATTCCAGAACTTTCTGCCACAGAAATGTGAGGAACATGTGTTTTTTTAGCCAAATTTTGAGGTTTGCAAAGGATTCTGGGTAACAGAACCTCGTCCGAGCCACACAAGTCACCCCTCCTTGGATTCCCCTAGGTCTCTAGTTTTCAGAAATGCATAGGTTTGGTAGGTTTCCCTAGGTGGCGGCTGAGCTAGAGGCCAAAATCTACAGGTAGTCACTTTGCTAAAAACAGCTCTGTTTTCTGTGATATGTCCACGTTGTGTTTTGGGGCATATCCTGTCGCGGGCGCTAGGCCTACCCACACAAGTGAGGTATCATTTTTATCGGGAGACGTGGGGGAACGCTGGGTGGAAGGAAATTTGTAGCTCCTCTCAGATTCCAGAACTTTCTGCCACAGAAATGTGAGGAACATGTGTTTTTTTATCCAAATTTTGAGGTTTGCAAAGGATTCTGGGTAACAGAACCTGGTCCGAGCCCCGCAAGTCACCCCTCCTTGGATTCCCCTAGGTCTCTAGTTTTCAGAAATGCACAGGTTTGGTAGGTTTCCCTAGGTGCCGGCTGAGCTAGAGGCCAAAATCTACAGGTAGGCACTTCGCAAAAAACACCTCTGTTTTTTTCCAAAATTTAGGATGTGTCCACGTTGCGCTTTGGGGTGTTTCCTGTCGCCGGCGCTAGGCCTACCCACGCAAGTGAGGTATCATTTTTATCGGGAGACTTGGGGGAATGCTGGGTGGAAGGAAATTTGTAGCTCCTCTCAGATTCCAGAACTTTCTGCCACAGAAATGTGAGGAACATGTGTTTTTTTAGCCAAATTTTGAGGTTTGCAAAGGATTCTGGGTAACAGAACCTCTTCCGAGCTACACAAGTCACCCCTCCTTGGATTCCCCTAGGTCTCTAGTTTTCAAAAATGCATAGGTTTGGTAGGTTTCCCTAGGTGGCGGCTGAGCTAGAGGCCAAAATCTACAGGTAGTCACTTTGCTAAAAACAGCTCTGTTTTCTGTGATATGTCCACGTTGTGTTTTAGGGCATATCCTGTCGCGGGCGCTAGGCCTACCCACACAAGTGAGGTATCATTTTTATCGGGAGACGTGGGGGAACGCTGGGTGGAAGGAAATTTGTAGCTCCTCTCAGATTCCAGAACTTTCTGCCACAGAAATGTGAGGAACATGTGTTTTTTTATCCAAATTTTGAGGTTTGCAAAGGATTCTGGGTAACAGAACCTGGTCCGAGCCCCGCAAGTCACACCTTCTTGGATTCCCCTAGGTCTCTAGTTTTCAGAAATGCACAGGTTTGGTAGGTTTCCCTAGGTGCCGGCTGAGCTAGAGGCCAAAATCTACAGGTAGGCACTTCGCAAAAAACACCTCGGTTTTTTTCCAAAATTTAGGATGTGTCCACGTTGCGCTTTGGGGTGTTTCCTGTCGCCGGCGCTAGGCCTACCCACACAAGTGAGGTATCATTTTTATCGGGAGACTTGGGGGAACACTGGGTGGAAGGAAATTTGTAGCTCCTCTCAGATTCCAGAACTTTCTGCCACAGAAATGTGAGGAACATGTGTTTTTTTAGCCAAATTTTGAGGTTTGCAAAGGATTCTGGGTAATAGAACCTCGTCCGAGCCACACAAGTCACCCCTCCTTGGATTCCCCTAGGTCTCTAGTTTTCAGAAATGCATAGGTTTGGTAGGTTTCCCTAGGTGGCGGCTGAGCTAGAGGCCAAAATCTACAGGTAGTCACTTTGCTAAAAACAGCTCTGTTTTCTGTGATATGACCACGTTGTGTTTTGGGGCATATCCTGTCGCGGGCGCTAGGCCTACCCACACAAGTGAGGTATCATTTTTATCGGGAGACGTGGGGGAACGCTGGGTGGAAGGAAATTTGTGGCTCCTCTCAGATTCCAGAACTTTCTGCCACAGAAATGTGAGGAACATGTGTTTTTTTAGCCAAATTTTGAGGTTTGCAAAGGATTCTGGGTAACAGAACCTGGTCCGAGCCCCGCAAGTCACCCCTCCTTGGATCCCCCTAGGTCTCTAGTTTTCAGAAATGCACAGGTTTGGTAGGTTTCCCTAGGTGGCGGCTGAGCTAGAGGCCAAAATCTACAGGTAGTCACTTTGCTAAAAACAGCTCTGTTTTCTGTGATATGTCCACGTTGTGTTTTGGGGCATATCCTGTCGCGGGCGCTAGGCCTACCCACACAAGTGAGGTATCATTTTTATCGGGAGACGTGGGGGAACGCTAGGTGGAAGGAAATTTGTGGCTCCTCTCAGATTCCAGAACTTTCTGCCACAGAAATGTGAGGAACATGTGTTTTTTTAGCCAAATTTTGAGGTTTGCAAAGGATTCTGGGTAACCGAACCTGGTCCGAGCCACTCAAGTCACCCCTCCTTGGATTCCCCTAGGTCTCTAGTTTTCAGAAATGCACAGGTTTGGTAGGTTTCCCTAGGTGGCGGCTGAGCTAGAGGCCAAAATCTACAGGTAGTCACTATGCTAAAAACAGCTCTGTTTTCTGTGATGTGTCCAGGTTGTGTTTTGGGGCATATCCTGTCGCGGGCGCTAGGCCTACCCACACAAGTGAGGTATCATTTTTATCGGGAGACGTGGGGGAATGCTGGGCGGAAGGAAATTTGTTGCTCCTCTCAGATTCCAGAACTTTCTGCCACAGAAATGTGAGGAACATGTGTTTTTTTAGCCAAATTTTGAGGTTTGCAAAGGATTCTGGGTAACAGAACCTGGTCCGAGCCACACAAGTCACCCCTCCTTGGATTCCCCTAGGTCTCTAGTTTTCAGAAATGCACAGGTTTGGTAGGTTTCCCTAGGTGCCGGCTGAGCTAGAGGCCAAAATCTACAGGTAGTCACTTTGCTAAAAACAGCTCTGTTTTCTGTGATGTGTCCACGTTGTGTTTTGGGGCATATCCTGTCGCGGGCGCTAGGCCTACCCAAACAAGTGAGGTATCATTTTTATCGGGAGACTTGGGGGAACATAGAATAGCAAAACAAGTGTTATTGCCCCTTGTCTTTCTCTACATTTATTCCTTCCAAATATAGGGGTGTGTGTAAAAAAGACATCTATTTGAGAAATTCCATGTAATTCACGTGCTACTATGGTCACCCCGGAATTCAGAGATGTGCAAATAACCACTGCTCCTCAACACCTTATCTTGTGCCCTTTTTGGAAATGCAAAGGTTTTCTTGATAGCTATTTTTTACTCCTTATATTTCAGCAAATGAATTACTGTATACCCGGTATAGAATGAAAACGCACTGCAGGGTGCAGCTCATTTATTGGCTCTGGGTTCCTCGGGTTCTTGATGAACCTACAAACCCTATATATCCCCGCAACCAGAGGAGTCCATCAGACGTAACGGTATATTGCTTTCGATAATCTGACATTGCAGGGAAAAGTTACAGAGTAAAAAGTAGAGAAAAATTGATGTTTTTTTCACCTCAATTTCAATATTTTTCTTTTTCAGCTGTTATTTTCTGTAGGAAACCCTTGTAGGATCTACACAAATGACCCCTTGCTGAATTCAGAATTTTGTCTACTTTTCAGAAATGTTTAGGTTTCTGGGATCCAGCATTGGTTTCATGACCATTCTGGTCACTGACTGGAAGGAGGCTGAAAGCACAAAAAATTGCACAAATGGGGTATGCCCCAGTAAAATGCCAAAATTGCGTTGAAAAATTGGATTTTCGGATTCAAGTCTGCCTGTTCCTGAAAGCTGGGAAGCTGCTGAGTTTAGCACCACAAACCCTTTGTTGATGCCATTTTCAGGGGAAAAACCACAAGCCTTCTTCTGCAGCCCCTTTTTCCAATTTTTTTGAAAAAAACGAAATTTTCACTGTATTTTGGCCAATTTCTTGGCCTCCTTCAGGGGAACCCACAAAGTCTGGGTACCTTTAGAATCGCTAGGATGTTGGAAAAAAAGGACGCAAATTTGGCTTGGTTAGCTTATGTGGACAAAAAGTTATGAGGGCCTAAGCGCGAACTGCCCCAAATAGGCAAAAAAAGGCCTGGCACAGGAGGGGGAAAAGGCCTGGCAGAGAAGTGGTTAAGTATTATAATCATTTTTATTGTTGTTTTTTTTTATTTCTGATAATTAATTTTTACAATGTGAATGCAGAAGTTATTTCACTTTGATGGTGCAACTGTTTATGATATTACTTTACCTCCACTGCCTTTTTTATAAACATTTTTTGCTGTATAATTAATTTGTTGGTTCTGTGTGATTTTGCCTACATTATTCTGTACAAATTTCTTTATTTGTCTGTGCACAACACTACTACTGCAGACAAGCCAGATTCAGCTAGACACACAGAAGTAAAGATAAACATAAAAATATGCATGACCGAAGGAAGTGCCGGAAAGTTTGAAGTAGGCGAGCCTCGCATTTTTAGGAAAACTGATGCCCCTTGGGTGAAGTTCGGCCTATTTTTTTGTTGGCCCATCTGCCCAAAGGGGGCAGAATCCACTTAGACACCAGGGAACATTTAGAAATGCTGGGTGGCAGGGTGTTTGTTAACTGAGGAAGTATTTGTATTTGTGAACAGTTTATTTCTCCTTTTTGTTCTAGTTCAAAGCTTTAGCTTCCTTTTCTGTGGATCCTTGCTGTTTTGGCAGTAGTTGACCTGCAGTTTGCGTAGTTGCATTTTTAGATAAGTGAAAGCAATTTACTCCAAAGGAGGATTGTTGACATGCTTGCATGACATGTTTGTAGGTTGTATAATCAATGCAGGTTTTTGTGTGCAATTGTCCTTAGATTTGTGTACAATGATATTTGTGTGGTCTTATGTCTAATTTGCTTTTCTTTTTAGTGGGATATCATTGGTGATTTCTGTGTCTGTGCAGAGTAGTTGCAGGTGAGTCTAGCTTTTTTAGGCAAGTGACTGTCATTGTTTTTGAGTACATAACTCTTTTGATAAAGGCACACTTTGTTTATTACTTATTTTAGACAGTGCTGGTTGTTGCTGGTGCTTTTATCAAGTTACACTTCTTAGAAAGGATCATGGCTAGCCGCAGAGTGACCGCTCAGCAGGTTGTTGGCATGCATTTTGAGTTGTCTTCTGACCATGATTATGAGACTGACTCTGCATCTGAGGCAGAGGAGGAAGTGAGAGATTCTGGCAGTGAGTTTTCTGTCCAAGAGAAATCTTCTTATGAGAAAGCCACTCTCAGTGCAGATGAAGGGCCTGTTTTAAAGGAAGACATTGATTTGCCAATAGTGTAGCAGCCTGGGGCTGAAGGATTTCCCATTGGAAGACCTGACACCTGGATTGCCCCAAACATGGAGCATCCACAGTTGCCCGCATTTACTGGTCTCCCAGGGTGTAGAGTAATATGGAAAACCTTTTTGTCTGTCAATTTCTTTCAGTTGTTTATGGACGATGTATTTTTGGAAGAGATTGTTGAGCAGACTAATTTGTTGGTGGAGCAGTATTTGAAGGACAACGCTGCCAGACTTAGGCCTCAGTCTAGAGTTACCCAGTGAACTCCCACAAATCTGGAAGAGTTAAAAAAGCTCCTAGGTTTCTTATTGGTCTACTATCCCCTTGATGGCAACGGCTCTATTTCCTGCAACATGACTCATAATTGGTATTTGCTTCTTCTTCGGATGCTGCATTTTGTTTACAATGCTTTAGCCTTACCACAAGATCACCCTGACTGTGACCGTCATTTTTAAATTAGGCCTGTCCTTGGTCATTTTGTAGCTTGGTTTTCAGAGGTTTATGTTCCAGGGAAAGAAATATCTGTAGATGAGTCTTTGGTCCTGTTCAAGGGGCGTTTGATTTTTAAGCAGTACATTCCTAGCAAGAGGGCACGGTATGGAATTAAATTGTATATGCTGTCAGAAAGTAATGATGGATATATGTATAATTTCCGGGTCTACACTGGTAGGAATTCCAGTGTTGACCCCCGTGGTTGTCCGCCCACTCTTGGAGTTAGTGAGAAAATTGTGTTGTAAGTTGGTAGACAACTGTTTAACAAAGGTCACCATTTGTATGTAGATAACTTCTACACTGGAGTGCAGTTGTTCAAGGAATTATTCAGAGTGGACACTGTTGTGTGTGGCACAATCTGCTCTAACCAGAAAGACTATCCAAGGAAGCTTGTCTGTAAAAAAACTTGAGAGGGGACAGTGCAGTGACTTGCGGAATGATGAGCTGCTAGCTCTGAAATTTGCAGACAGAAGGGATGTCTAATTATTAATTACCATACATGATGAGAGTACTTCACCTGTGGCTGTTTGGGGTCAAGTTGCTGAAGTGCACAAACCTGTGTGCATTTTAGACTACAATAAGCACATGGGTGGTGATGATAGAGTAGACTAGAGGTTGGAACCTTACACTGCTATTCGTAAGTCTTACAGCTGGTATGAAAAGTTGGCCATCCATTTGTTTCCTTTAGCAACTTTTAATGCTTTTATTGTGTTTAAGGATTGTTTCCCTGAGTCAAGGATGACATTTGTTAAATTTCAGGAGTCGATGATAGAGAGCCTCATTGTGGTGGAACAGGCAGGAGTTCTTAGAGTAGCAGTGGTAGAGGATGTGGCTCGGATGAAAAATCGCCACTTTCTTGATCACATTCCTCCCACTCCCAAAAAAAGACTTTCCCACTAAGAAATGTAAAGTCTGTGCCCGAAGAGGTATCCAGAGGGAGACTCGAAACTACTGCCCTGATTGTCCTTATAAGCCTGGGCTGTGTGTGGCCAGCTTTTGTAGTAGTTACTACACCCAAAAGAGTTATTGGGAACTACCATGAGTGAAAACTGCCTGTTCTGTATTGTTTTATGTTTTTTGTTCAGTTTCACTGTTGGCATTACTGTCCATGCAGTTAGAGCTTTTGAGTTTGTAGTTTTGTACTTGTAATTAGTTAGTGGTCTCTTTTTTGTTAGAAATAAAAGAAGTGAAGGAGTTGTGCATGGAGTGGTGCTTGGCTGGCAGTGTAAGTAGTGACTTGCTGTTGACAATTGCAACACACTGGCAGCCAAACGGCAGTACACACACTCCCATCAGCTGGTGTGATTGCTGTATCAGGAATGTGGACGTATGAAAGTGATGGGCCCTTGAATGGCGCTGTCTGTTGATGCAAGTGTTGTAATGTGCTGGTCCCACAGCTGGCGGCATGAATGGTCTCGTGCATGTCATGTATGAAAGGTGTGTGAATAGATTGTAAAGCGGTTGGTGCCTTGATGCGGCTTTACAGCTCACAAGCTGTGAGTCATTGATTCCATTTTTTGGCCTTTCAGTTATTGATGGTGAATTTCATTTTTTGTGAAATTTCTTGTTAATAAAATTTGATCCATCACTCACACTCTTGCCAAATCCAACCAGGATGTATGGCAAAAATGACAAAACTTGCTCAGCTGTAATGAGGTGTCGGAGCACACACGTGACATGCTAGGGGTCTAGGGTGGGGTCTGATGATAAAGCATGCCACCAACTGTGTTGGTGGGCGAGGGGTCTTCTTAACATAACCTAAGTGTGTAACATTTTTATTGTTTGGACCATTCACAGATGGACGTGGACACATCAAAAAGATCTATTGCAACACTTGCTGTTTTTCAAGGGGGGTGGTCACCTGTGTTTTTGGTCCCAGGTACGGCGGTCATATAGGAAACCCAGACATGTTTAAAGACTAGAGACCCAGAGGAGTCCAGGGAGGTGTGGCTTGCGTGGATCCCCAACATTTTCTTGCCCAGATTCCTCTGCAAACCTTAAACCACAAAATGTGCTTAAAAAGCATATTTTAATTACTTTTCTTTGTAGGATCACCACGCTGGGACACATTTCCTACCACCCAGTGTTCCCCTCAGTCTCCCAAGTAAAATGATACCTCACTTGTGTGGGTACCAAAAGCAGAGTCAGTCTAAAAATGTATAAAAGAAAAAATTGTGCTTATCAAATTGCTGTGCTATCCCCTCTATCTCTACACGTTTTTGGCCTTTTCCTGTTGAAAGCACCTGGGCCACAAACACAAGTGAGGTATAATTTTTATCAGGAGACCTGGAGGAATGTTGAGTAGAGGGAAATTTGTGGCTCCCCTCAGATTCCAGAACTTTCCATCATCGAAATGTGAAAGTGTTTTTTTGTGTGAAATGTTGAGGTTTGCAAAGGATTCTGGGTAACAGAAACTGGTGGGAGCCCTACAAGTCACCCCATTCAGAATTGCCCTAGGTGTCCAGTTTTAAAAAGTGCACAGGTTTGGTATGTTTCCCTAGGTGCCGGCTGAGCTAGAGGCCAAAATCCACAGCTAGACACTTTGCAAAAAACAGGTCAGTTTTGGGGAAAATGTGATGTGACCATGTTTTATTTTCAGGCATTTCCTGTTGTTGGCGCTAGGCCTACCCACACAAGTGAGAGACCATTTTTATCGGGAGATTTGGAGGAATGCTGGGTGAATGGAAATTTGTGGCTCCTCTCAGATTACAGAACTTTCTGTCAACGAAATGTGAGGAAAAAGTGTTTTTGTTTGACAAATTTTAACGTTTGCTAAGGATTCTGGGTAACAGAACCTGGCGGGAGCCCTACAAGTCACCCCATTCAGAATTGCCCTAGGTGTCCAGTTTTAAAAAGTGCACAGGTTTGGTATGTTTCCTGAGCTAGAGGTCAAAATCCACAGCTAGGCACTTTGCAAAAAAACACCTTTGTTTTCTTTGTGAAAATGTGATGTGACCATGTTTTGTTTTGGGGCATTTCCTGGTGCGGGCACTAGGCCTACCCACACGAGTGAGGTACCATTTTTATTGGGAAACTTGGGATATTTGTGGCTCCTCTCAGATTCCAGAACTTTCTGTCACCGAAATGTGAGGAAAAAGTGTTTTGGGGCCAAATTTTGAGGTTTGCAAAAGATTCTGGGTAACAGAATGTGGTGTGAGCCCCACAAGTCACCCCATTTTGGATTCCCCTAGGTGTATAGTTGTCAAAAATGCACAGGTTTGGTAGGTTTCCTTAGGTGGCGGCTAAGCTAGAGGCCAAAATCCACAGCTAGGCACTTTGCAAAAAACAGCTCTGTTTTCTTTGGGAACATGTGATGTGTCCATGCTGTGTTTTGGGGCATTTCCTGTCATGGAAGCTAGGCCTACCCACACAAGTGAGGTACCATTTTTATCAGGAGACTTGGTGGAACGTTGGGTGGAAGGAAGTTTGTGGCTCCTCTCAGATTCCAGAACTTTCTGTCACCGAAATGTCAGGAAAAGGTGTTTTTTTGGCCAACTTTTGAGGTTTGCAAAGGATTCTGGGAAACATAACCTGATGATAGCCCCACAAGTCACCCCATCTTGGATTCCCCTAGGTGTCTAGTTTTCAGAAATGCACAGGTTTGGTAGGTTTCCTTAGGTGCCAGCTGAGCTAGAGGCCACAATCCACAGATAAGCACTTTGCAAAAAACAGCTCAGTTTTCTTTGGGAAAATGTGATGTGTCCAAGTTGGGTTTTGGGGAATTTCCTGTCACAGGCACTAGGCCTACCCACACATGAGAGGTACCATTTTTTATCCGGAGACCTGGGGAACCGCTGGGTGGAAGGAAATTTGTGGCTTCTCTCAGATTCCAGAACTTCCTGTCACAGAAATGTGAGGAAAAAGTGTTTTTGGCCAAATTTTGACGTTTGAAAAGTTTTCTGGGTAACAGAACCTGGTAAGAGCCCCACAAGTCACCCCATCCTGGATTCTCCCAGGTTTGTAGTTTTCAAAAATGCACAGGTTTGGTAGGATTCCCTAGGTGCCGGCTGAGCTAGAGATCAAAATCCACAGCTAGTCACATTCCAAAAAACACTTAAGTTTTCAATGGAAAAATGTGAAGACTTGGGGGACCACAGAATAGCAGAACAAGTGTTATTGCCCTTTGTCTTTCTCTACGTTTTTTCCTTCCAAATGTAAGACAGTGTGCAAAAAAGACGTCTATTTGAGAAACGCCCAGTAATTCACAATGCTAGTATGGGACCAGAGAATTCAAAGATGTGCAAAATAACCACTGCTTCTCCACACCTTATCTAGTGCCCATGTTGGAAATACAAAGATTTTCTTGATACCTATTTTTCACTCTTTATATTTCACCAAATGAATTGTTGTATACCCGGTAAAGAATGAAAACCCATTGCCGGGTGCAGCTCATTTATTGGCTCTGGGTACCTAGGGATCTTGAGGAAACCTACAGGCCCTATATATCCCCACAACCAGAGCAGTCCAGCAGACATAACAGTATATTGCTTTCAAAAGTCTGACCTCGCAGGAAAAAGTTACAGAGTAAAATATGGAGAAAAATGGCTGTTTTTTTTACCTCAATTTCAATATTTTTTATTTCAGCTATTATTTTCTGTAGGAAAACTTGTAGGATCTACACAAATGACCCATTGGTGAATTCAGAATTTTGTTTACTTTTCATAAATGTTTAGCTTTCCGGAATCCAGCATTGGTTTCACAGCCATTTCTGTCACTAACTGGAAGTAGGTTAAATGCACAAATAATAGTAAAACCCAGTAAAATCCCAAAATTGTGTTGAAAAATTTAGTTTTCTGATTCAAGTCTGTTTGTTCCTGAAAGCTGGGAAGATGGTGATTTTAGCACTGCAAACTCTTTGTTGATGCCATTTCCAGGGACAAAAACACAAGCCTTCTTCTGCAGCCCTTTTTCCAATTGTTTTGAAAAAAAGAAATTGTTTGTTTATTTTGGCTAATTTCTTGGTCTCCTGGAGGGGAACCCACAAACTCTGGATACCTCTAGAATCCCTAGGATGTTGGAAAAAAAGGATGCAAATTTGGCGTGGGTAGCTTATGTGGACAAAAGTTTATGAGGTCCTAAGCGCAAACTGCCCCAGATATCCAAATAAAGGCCTGGCATCTGAGGGTGAAACGGGCTCGCAGAGAAGAGGTTCAATTAGTAATTAAAAACAAACAGATTTAAAGGCAGCAAAAATATAAAATACATTTCACAAGCTTAGTAATTCAATAACCAGCTCAAAAAATTAAATGGTATCTAAAATAATTCAAACACATCATAAAACAAATGCTCAATAAGAAAATTACAGATTTCATTACCAAAAACGTAATTTACACAATGAATTGAACAAAATACAATATATTTAAATAATTATCCACCCTATTACCCTACAATCCTAATAAATCGACAATAAAATGTGTATTAGTAATCAAATCAGACAAAAATAAGTAATAGGTGACAAATCGCAAAATATGCCTAATTAATTAAAATAACTATTAATCAATACAACAATTTATTTTATTATTATCTAAAAATGTTTAATTTACATAAGAAATGTAATGTAAACAATTTCTTCAATACCCTCCCACCCTACTCCTCTAACAATCCTTAAGCCTACTACTAATTTATAAACCACTAGTTGAATTACACAGAAAAAAGCGCACATTAAAATAACGAAAAAGTACATAATTTGGAAAGCAAATAATCCTTTACCTAACCGTCATAAATAATTACATTTACATATTTAATTAACATAAAATATCCATTAAAAATTATAATTTCAATAACTCCCCTCATTAGCCTTTTACAAACTCAAGCACCTGCTCGACGTTATAAATTACTAATTAAATCTCTTACAATGTCAATTAAATGTTAAAACTGAATTTAAAACATTAAAACAATCATATTGATACTACTAACATATACAGTTACTGTATGTACTAATACATAAATTAATTAGTACACAATATTTACTACAACTATATTAAAGTACACTTTTTTTATTCAACTATATTTTGTAACTTATATTAATTATATGATTAAAAAACAATATCCTTACATTAGATATTCTGCTCCATGATTTTAAATGACAATATTTTCAACCTATTATTTACGTTAAACAATATTTTGAAATCAATATTTGTGTCATTCGTCGTGGAGCCAGGCTGCTTGCTTACTATTCCCACTCCCAACCAAGGGCATGTCAAAAGGGGCGACATAGCCCTGTTTAATGTGCAATGTACAATCGATCATCAATGCTCTCCATATAATAGTCATTTGTAACATACATTGCAGTATGTAAAGGAACAAGAAGCAAGCAGGGACACCTTTTAGGACTTACCTCTGGGGACCTGGAAGAGATAAATGGTAGATGAGCATTTGAACATCTCACGTGTCAAGCACAATTATAAAAGGCATGAGGTCTAGTAGTAGAACCAGGTAAATGCTGGTTTCACTTCTGAAAGGTCACTGTGAATGAGGCAGAGAGGTCATGTGTCTTGCAGAAACTATATAGCATTGTTCCTGTGTCCAACAGGCTTCGCCTTTTTACATGATCCGCAAAGCTAGACAGCATGATGGGAAAGATCAATAAAAAACATAAAAGGCAACATAGTTTGCATGTTTCAGATATTAGCATTAAGCTCTTGGTTGCTGTTGGTTAAGAAACTGCCCTTTCTAAATAAAAAGTCACAGGTGGAGAAGTGCACTATAGATTGCATTAATATGCTCGCATTTTTGGCAGATAAAAAAGTAGAGGTCTGTTTCTACCTGACAGGAATTCCCTTTAGTAAGAAATTAGATTTTTCAAGCGGTTAAAGCATATAATTTTTGACGTCTACAAAAATGGAAATAACTCCTCGTCCTTTTTTACTCTGAGCTAATTTTGATATAAAAATCACTCTAACCATGTCTTACCCATCCACGCTCTCTGCAAATATGCCGTTTGCGGTTTGTTATGAACAGGAGACAGAGATTGATAGATGCTCTAGCTAGGCTTTCAGCAAACTTTGAAGAGGAAATATACCTGTTCATCTAAATGGCTTCATCATTCTAAAGTGAAGCAAACAGACTAATGCAAAACATGATGCATCACATTAGTTTTCAGTCCGGGCTTTTGAGACACCTTCAGTTGTAGTGACAGATTATTATTATTGGCAGTGGGTCAGCCCTCTTCAGCCATTGGCTCCAAACACTTTGAGTGACTGAACAGTTTCTGCACATTGCTTAGATCCGTTTAAAAATAATCCCTGCACGTTCAGTGGCAGCTTTTTCACAGTAGGCTTTTTCAATTGTATTTTTGTTGCTGCGCTTCCGGTGCCCATTTAGATGGGGATTGTTTCCTGACTCTCTTTGAACGTTGCTGTTATACAAGGTATTGGTGTAGGGCAGCGCTGCAAGCCTTTTTGCTGCACTGCTCTACACCAATTTGAAAGGGCAGGAATGCACCATTTACAAGATACAGAGCATTCCTGTCCTTTAAGCCAGCGCAGCACTTTTTGCTGCCGGTTGCCAATGCAAGGGTTCCTGCATTATTGGCAGGATTGTTTTTGACACTCTGTGCAAAACAATCCATGGAGCCCTTTTCCCTATTTCTATGTGTGCTGCAGAATGAGGAAATAACAAGGAGAGATAAAGACATTTCTCCTCGTTATGCTTCCCCTGGTAGGCCTACAGTTTTGAGGCATTCCCCAGTTTCCAGATCTATGTAAATCTGGAAATGCATCCCATGGATGTTGTGTGGTAAAACCCACTGCAAAGCCCATTGAATGCTCCCATGAAACACTGTAAAGCAAAGCAGCAACTTGCGCCATGTTGCCTTACACCATGGCCATAAAAAGCCATCCAAAGTGGCTTTGCATGGCCTCATAGATATGCATCTGTGCCTTTGTGTCATAATAAATCACACACCAGTGGTGCAAGGGGCTTGTAAATTAGCCCTATAGTGTTTGAGTGACATTGGGCCAGATGTGCGAAGCCATTTAGCATTTCCTAAGGGTCCAAATCGTTATTTGGGCCATTAAGAAATGCTAAATGGGCTTTTCAGATATACAAAGCTCTTCAGGGATTGCAAATTGCGATTTATACCCAGTGGAAATAACAATTTGTGATCCTCTTGACGGGAAATTGCAAATAGGGATTATCTATTTGCGATTCCTATTCAGATGTACAAAGCATTTCCTAAATGCGAATTGGACATTTAGGCAATGCAATTACTATTGATTTCAAGCCAATGCTAACCATGTGCAATTTAAAAAAAAACACTAAAAGATGCTGTTTTTAAAGGGCTATAGAGCACACATCTGCCCTTAGGGCATATGTGTGATCTACATGTGCACCACAATTTTTGGGGTGCATCACAGGAGACATTTTCCTCATAGCCATCCTTGGTTTTGCATTTCCAAAATAGTGATTTCCTCTAAACTGTGTCAATTTTATAGGTTTTTATTTGACTGTGTATCCTCCCACAGGGTAAAGACTAAGGGGCATATTTACACTCTGTTTGCGCCGGATTTGCGTCGTTTTTTTTTACGCAAATCCGACGCAAAACTAACTCCATATTTATACTTTGGCGTTAGACCCGTCTAGCGCCAAAGATCTTGGAGTTTGCGTCATTTTTTAGCGTGGACACCTTCCTTGCGTTAATGATATGCAAGGTAGGCGTTCCCGTCTAAAAAATGACTCCGAGGCATGTGCGCTGTATTTACACTCCCGGGCAAAAATGACGCCCGGGAGTGGGCGGGTCAAAAAAAATGACGTCCAGCCGCTTTAGTGTCATTTTTTAACGCCAGGGCAGGCGTTAAGGGAACTGTGGGCTCGGAAGGAGCCCAGAGGTGCCCTCCCATGCCCCCAGGGACACCCCCTGCCACCCTTGCCCACCCCAGGAGGACGCCCAAGGATGGAGGGACCCATCCCAGGGAACTTAAGGTAAGTTCAGGTAAGTATTTTTTATTTTTTATTTTTGTGGCATAGGGGGGCCTGATTTGTGCCCCCCTACATGCCACTATGCCCAATGACCATGCCCAGGGGACATAAGTCCCCTGGGCATGGCAATTGGGCAAGGGGGCATGACTCCTGTCTTTGCTAAGACAGGAGTCATTTCAATGGGGGTTGTGAGTTAAAAAAAATGGCGCTAATCGGGTTGAGGCGAAAATTTTGCCTCAGCCTGACTTGCCCCATTTTTTGGCGCCCAAGCTCCATTTTCCCCTACGCCGGCGCTGCCTGGTGTAAGTCATTTTTTTGGACGCACACCAGGCAGCTCCGCCGGCTAACGTCATTCCATAAATAAGGCACCCGCATGGCGCTTTGGAATGGCGTTAGCCGGCGTTAAATTTTTTGACGCACAACTGCGTTGGCGCAGTTGTGCGCCAAAAAGTATAAATACGGCCCTAATAATCCTCGAAACAGCCAGATATTTAAGGGATATTAAGTACCATGCCCCTGCCTGAAATTTCATAGGCAAAGCATATGCATTAAAATTACAAAACACAAATTAGACTAAAGAAATATATTTTCATTTTTCAGTAGGGAAGATTTTGGACTGAAGTATGTGTTCTTTGATGTGCCAACATTGGTGATCAAGGCTTTACCTATACAGTGATTCATCCATTTATATTTTTGATTCATATGTACTTATTTTTAAATGCTTCTGCATAGCACTTGCTAGTGGGTAGGCAGTTATTCAAAGAACTCTATAAGCGGCTGAATGCCAGATATCGTCTGTCAAAGGTCCTTGTTTGATGAGAGGGGCTGAGTTCTCAGCCGCCATCAGTAAACAAACTGTGGATTTTTTGTTTTTGTTTTGTATTCTTCAGTTAATTAGTTAGGCATGTAGAACTTAGGTCCCAATTATGAGTTTAGTGGTCAGACTGCCAGACTGCCATGGTGGATGTCTCATGGAGACCTCTACAACGGCTGTCTCCCGGCCACCGCATTACGATGTATGCAGGTTGAACCACCGACATCCATTGGCCAAGTGAACACATGCAAATCACACTATAAAACACACCCCATCTCAGATCATGATCCTTTGCCTCTCCACTGTAGCACATCAAGACAGAGACCACACTACTTTTTGTCATTTCTGCTACATAAGGCAGCCCTTTTTTCCTATCCCATTTTACACCTTTCACACAACTTCTATGTTTTCCCCACTATCACTTGTCTTTTTAGTCAGTCACTGTCACCCACTTTAATTTCAGTCATGTCACATCCAAAAATCCATGTTTTTCAGAGGATGAGGTGAAAATCATGGTGGCTGAAATCATAAGAGTAGAGCCACAAATATTTGGCGCGCAAGTCCAACATACTCATCTCAGAAGGAAGATGTAAATGTGGCAAATGATAGTCAACAGAGTGAATGTGGTAGGCACCACCTTGCCCACAAGGAGGATATTAGGAAGAGGTGTAACAACCTTAGGGGGAAGGTGCATTCCCTGGCCTCCAGGCAACACCTGAAGTTCCTGAAGACTGGTGGTGGTTCTCCCAGAGTTGTAATGGGTGGTGGTCCACCCATTACAACTCTGTCCCTGGGAGGAGAAGGTCTTAGCCATTCTGCATCCTCATGGCTTGACAGGAATAGCTGGGGATCAGAGTCTGATAAGCCACACCACAAAAACTCTCACAAAATGTCAATGTCTTGTATGCTCACACCTCAGCTTTTGCCATTGTGCTGTTCATCTACTATCATAACCTGCAATACCCAAAGTATCAGACACGGTAGATAGTTAATGTGTATTGTCATACATAACATCACATGAATCAATCTCCATCCCATGTCATATGTTGGAATAGGGTCTGTAAGTGTTTCAATATCAAAAGATCACCCCAGGACCAATGGTATGTGTCAACATGCAAATGTATGTTCCAAACTAACTGCAGTGTGGCAACAGGTTTGTCAGACTAAATATTTGTCAATTGTTGGGAAGTAGAGAGAGTGACTTGAGTATAAATACTACTCTTTCTGTAACTCAAACCTAGAGGCCATTGTGTACTTGCCCAAAGACACTTGTTAGCCATGTCACAACTGATGTTCACTCATGGAGTTCACCATTTGTCTAGTGCTGGGAGTCAGAAGTTGATATGCCTACAAGTGCCACAAGGCCCTCTTTCGGCAACTCAAAACAAGAGGCCATTGTGCACTTGCCCAAAGACTCTTGTTACCCATGTCACAGCTGATGTTCACTCATGATGGAGTTCACCATTTATATAGTGTTGGGAGTTAGAAAGTGACAGGACTACAGACACATGAGGTCCTCTTATGTAACTCAAGACAAGAGGCCATTTTGTACTTGCACAAAGACACTTGTTAACCATGTCACAACTGATGTTCACTCATCATGAACTGGGCAATATACATATGCTTAACTCTGAGGCGTGTCTGCCTCCCTAGCTTGATGTCATGGTAATGCCAAATGACACTATTGATGCCATGTGTTAGACCTGATAGCTCTTGGTGTGGTTACCCCTGTCTTTTTGGCTCCTGACCTCCTGTTATGATTCTGTGCTGAACTCTGTTTCTGCTGGCTCTAGGATTTTGGGCACTTTACCAATGCTTACAAGTGCTAAAATGCAAGTGTTCTCTGTCTAAATAGGGTTTGTGATTGGTTTTCTCTATGGTTAGCGTATTTAATTTACTAGTAAGTCTCTAGTAATGTGCACTAGAGGTAGGTCCAGGCAGCTCCGTGGGCAGGGTGCAGTGTATTTAAAAGGTAGGACATGTACTAGTGTGTTTTACATGTCCTGATATGAAATACTGCCAAATTCGTTGTTCACTATTGCAAAGGCCTATCTCTCCCAAAGTTAAACATGGGGATTGCTATAGGAGGCTGGTTCAGTTTAGGGTGTACACCTAGGGTCTGGCATCCTATACTAAGCCCAGGCAACCCTTAGAGATAGTGAATAGTGTCCAGATAGCAGACACTCTCTATTGGTAGCTAGGCTGAGCAGTTTAAGCGTACCCAGGAGGAATGTAAAGCACTTGCAATACCCGTGTAGTCAGACAATAACTTAGTTATAAAGAACCAAACCAGTGTTGCACTAATAAAGGATACTTTATTACAGCACTACTACTAAACTGACATTAGTATAATTCCTTTGGAAGATATTACATACAATTACACATATAAAATAACCATCAGAAATAGCATAGAAATATACAGGGCCCTAGGGTAGGGCCGAACCATATACTAAAAATATTAAATGTGAAAGTGGGACTGCAGCCAAGGTAAGTGCAGTGGTTAGCTAGGGGCTTGGGCAGTTAGGAACACCAGAGGTAAGTACAGTAAGTGACCCCAGCAACCAGGATTAAGTCAGATACCCACCCAGTTCTCTTATAGGCTAACACAGAGAGTAGTGGTTGGAGTTTGTGGAATTCTGGACCCTTCCCAGTCCCTGATGAAACCAGCATGCAAGAGGATGGGTGGAGAGTGTGCCTATCCTATCCCAGGGTACCGAGAAGACAGGAGTACCTACACCAGAGAGCTGGATACGGAGGAGAGGACAGACCCTTTCTGAAGTCTGTGGATGCCTTGGACTGTCCATCTTGAGTCACAACCTGCAGACCAGGCCAGTGGAACCCAGGGAAGGATTCCACACCTGGAGGACCTGCACAGGAAGGGGACAGAGTCGAGTACCCAAGGAGGTGCCCAGGTAGTTCTTGTGGCAAAGCCCACCCTCCTGAAGATGAAATTCCTGCAAGTTGGTAGATGAAGAAGTCCAGCTGCAGGGTCCAGAAGCTTCTGAAGATCCCAGGAGTTACCTACAAGCTGTGCTTGACAGTCACCACTAACAAGCCTTGGCAAATGCAAACAGGAGCAGGAGAGGCATTTGGAAAGTTTTGGGGACCATTAAGGTCCAGGAGACTCTTCCAGGGAGGGGGAGAGCTGGCCTCAGCACACAGGAAGGCCAGCAGAAGTCGATGGGGACCTCATGAGTGACCCACAGGTGATGGACACAGGGAGTCAGAAGGAGATCTCACCAGCATGACAAGACAGGGGCTCATATTCGGATTGCAGAGGGCTGGAAACCGGGGATTCATGATGTCTAAAGATCTCTGGGAGGAAGAGTAAACAAGCTTTGGCAAGTACAACAGTCATGAAGCACAGGGTCGCCAGTTCAGTGGCAGGAGCAAGGTCCTACAGTCTACGAACTTGGATGGCAGACAAGCCGGACCCAATGGAGGCCACAGTCTCCCCAACTGTGAAGCAGGCCCCACCAAACAGGTTAATTATGCCTTGAGGTGCCTGCAGATGCAGGGAAGTTACTCCTTCACTCCAAGGGAAATTCCTTCATGCAGAATCCTTGTGAACTTGGAGGATGCACAGCCTTGGAAGTTGCAGAATTCTTGCATTATCTGGAGAAACAATGCTGCAGTGGGAGCCTTCCCACCAGAAGCAGACTTGTTTGGTTCCAGGTGAAGTCTAGTAGTGGTTCCTGAGGCCAGGGGCAGAAGATGTCTTTCAGAGAGTTCCTTCTAGAGTCTTGCTTGATGAATCTGAGGACCCACCTGCAAGAGAGCCTTTAAATACTCTAAAAGGGGGATATTCCCTCTCTGTAGTGACCCACCTATCAGAGCGGGTCAGGAACGCCATCTACCTGGCCTAAGCAACCAGATGCCCCCAGGGGCCTCTGCACATCGTATTTTCAAGATGGCAGAATCAAGTGGCCGAGCTCCTCTCTTGAGAAGGAGCTGAACGGGGGGTTGGTCACTCCCCTCTCCTTTGTGTAGTTTCGTGCCAGAGAGGGAAAGGAGGGCACCAAATGTGCCCTTCAAAGCAGTCTGGTGATGCTCAGAGGCCACCATACCCCAGTCTTTAGACACCTGATACACAGGGAGAGGTGGTCACACCTCTCCCTTGCAGGAAACCCTTTGTTCTACTCCTCTGGCCCGAGCCTGGCTCATCAGCAGGAGGGCAGAACAGTGTCTGGGGTCAGCAGCAGCATGTGCTTGCAGCTGGACCCCGTAAAGCTGTAGAGGCAGAACTCAGGGATCCCCTAGGGAAACCCCAGATGAGATGGTATCATGCAACTAACACTAGAATCGGGTGTAGTTGCATAATTCCAACATGTTTGATACCAAACATTCCTAGGTTCGGAGTGGGCATTATGTAGTTGGACACTTGTGTTGACCAGAGTCCACTACATATCTTAAGATGGCTTCCCCATAATTACAGAGTCCAGGAATCAGCCTGAGGCCTGTAGGGGTACCCTGCTCATGCAGGGATAACCTCACAATTAGAGACATGTACCCTACCGTTGGGCTGAAGGACTTACCAGAGGGGTGACATATGGGTTTAAGTGCAGTGGTTAGGTTTGGCAGTGAAAGGCTGGATGGACCCTTTCACGCATATACAATGGCAAGTCTGCAGTCACAGTTTGCATGGGTTCCTCTGGGTGGCATAATACATGCTGCAACCCATAAGGGACCCCTGGTGTCCCAATGCCCTGGGTACAGTATGCCAATTTGGGTATAAGAATTAACCAGCAACTAAATTTAGGGGAGAGAGAGCACAGTCACTGGAGTCCAAGTTAGCAGGATTCCAGTGAACAACAGTCCGAACACACTGACATCAGGCAAAAAGTTGGGGTAACTATACCAGAAAAAAGGCACTTTCCTGCAATTGCTTTAAAATATATATTAAGTGCAGTTTACAATGGGTGGCAGATAGAAATGTGTAGTTTGGGGTCTCTAAACTCACAATTTAAAAAACACCTTTTTGTGAAGTTGGGCAATTTCTTGCTTAACCATTCTGTGCCTCTGTCTGGCTATGGAATACAGGGTCAGACTGACGGTTGGGATGTTTGTGAATTCACTCTAGGCAGTCACACAAAGGGAGCTGAGATGTGTCCTACATATGCTGATGGGTCTTCCTGGGCAAGAGTGGAGGGAAGAGCTGACAGTTTCACCTGTATAGGGCTGTTCTATCCTTTGCAAAAAGCCATCTTCAACCCCCTGAACCTTCCTTAGAGGTTTGCCTACTTCAAAGGCAGAAATGGGTGTACGTATTGGACAGCTGACCCCACAACTTCAGAACACTTCAGGATCAAAAGGAGACTCTGCGAGGGAAAAAAGCTGGAGGCTTGAGGAGGACCTGCCCCACTGCATTTTGCTTTGAGGTGCTGGCCTGCTGCTGCTTCTGCCCTGAGAGTGAAAGGACTGGACTTTGCTTTCTACTTCCTGCTTGTTTCTCCAAAGGTTTGGGCTGAGCTTGCCTCCTGTTGTGAAGTCTCAGGGACATCAAAGACTTCATCTGCCAGTGCCTGGGCTCTTTTGCTGAGAGTCCTGACTTGCCATGTGGTACCAAATCCAGTCCCTGGACCCTTAGAAGGCTGCTGGTAACCTGCAGGGGAAAATCCATGCATTGCTGTGTGCACATCAGAAAAATCGACGCACCGTCCGGCAGCTTAAAATTCGATGCAGCACCTGACTCGCAGCTGGAGAATCAACGCAGGACACATTCTCAACGCAAACCCTTCGCACAGTGCGTCAGAATTTTACACGCTTCGTCGCTGGGTGTCAAATCTTCAACATCACAGCACGGACCTGAGGCTTTGTGTCCGGATATTGACACATCACCCTTCTGCCAGAAAAGAAACAATGCATTGCCTACCTGGTATGAAAAGAATCAACGCATGACCTCACTTGCAAGTAGGGAATCAATGCATTGCTTGCTTTTCTGATGCATCACCACCCCTGCAGCTTTATTTTTGATGTTTACCAGGTTCTTTGTGCTAAAACAATGCAACCATTGACTTTGATGGATTAAGACTCTTTTACCTTTAAAAAGTGATACCTTTTTTTGTGTATGTTGGATTTTTGTTATTGTGGTCTTGTTTGAATTTGATAAATATTGGCTATTTTTCTAAATGGATGTGGAGTCCCTTTGTGGTGTTTTAATTGTGTTACTCTGTGTTTATGTACAAATATTTACACATTGCTCTGAGATAAGCCTGACTGCTTGTGCCAAGCTTCCAAGGGGGTGAGCAGGGGTTATCTGAGCTTTGTATCACCCTTACCCTGACTAGAGTGAGGGTCCTTACTTGGAAAAAGCATGTAAACTGACTGCCAGCTACAGTTCCCATTTCTAAAACTATGACTGACACCTTGCCAACTGTGTACATCAAGTAGTTGTAAGGCATTAAGCTGCTTCAGCCTATTGGAAGTGGCAGGTACAACATTGACTGTGCACTGCTTACATGATGTCTACTGCTACATATACTACCAAGTTGTGTGTTCACCTGTATCCTATACAACTAGGCCTTGGAATAGTCAAAGACATGTTACTTCTCCAGTGTGTTGTCTTAACTGTTTGTTGGATGTCATGTTCATTACTTAATTCAAAATTCAAGTTATCAGCAGATCTAATGAGCTATTCAATCTTTATAGTTTTTGCAACCTCCACAAATGTCTTGTCAACAACTTCAATACCACAGAAATATATCACAATAGGAAAACCTACCTATGAAGGTTTTCCTCGGTCTCTACTCACTGTGACACTAAACATTTGAATGTAGATTCCACACTTCCACCAATTTCGATGTACTCTATTTCACAATGGGTCAAACTGGCACTGCACCTGAGCAGACATTGCCCACTAACCCACCCACGGATGAAGCACTCCTGGACATAAACATGTGGATGACGGATCTGGCACATCTGGTCAGTCTAGTCAGATGGCAACAGTGAGTCTCACTGTGCCACCATCAACACCTACCACCCCAGCTACTACAACAACTGAGCCAGAAACATACCCTCCAACCTGTGTACCTAGCACAGTCAGTACAATCTTGTGCACACCAGTCTTGAAGTGCAAATCACCATTGCTGACACAGAGAGCCTAGGACCAAGTTGGAGTTGGCACCTGGACCAAGGGTACAAGCTCATGGGGTAGGATCCATGGTATGGATGTTGTGGGCCGGCAGAGTTAAGCCACTCGGGCCACTCACGAACAGGAAACCATCAGCCAAGTCTTGTTGGTCTGTCAGGAGTCCCAAGGCATGGTAGGCCAGGTAGTCACCAAGCGCCGGGAAATCAAGCAGCTGCAGAGGGACATGTAACAACAGATGGAGGCCCATACTTTCAACATGGCACCCTAACAGGGGTGCTTATGGACATCCATACAACCCTAAGCAGGTCTTTTCCACCACCATCTACCTATCCTGTGGTGCAAGAACATCGAGACCATGTAGATCTACGGCAGGCATGGGAAAGGAGTCCCTGCCAGAGGACGAAACACTGTCGGACGCCCCTGCCTTTGCAGCAGCTGAACCACCCCACCCTTGCAAGTGAGGACGTCAATGCAACTACGTATGAGGTGAGACACCCACCAGTGCCAGCAAGAAACATCAACCGTAATGTCCTCCTTTGTGTGTCACACATTCACTCTGTGGACTAACTCTGGATCATTTTCCATTCCTCATTGGAAGAGTAATTTGGATGATGTGGCATCTATATCTATAGTTTCATTCACTATGACTGACTCCTTCACATTTTATTTATGTTTGTTTTTGAACCAATTATGTCTTAACCTTTAACACTTTAATAAATTCACAAGTCACAAACTCACTGGCTGCTGTAATAAAGTTCACAACTAGCAATGTACATATACAAGACAATGTGAACTATACAATGACAACAGAAGCTACTTATATAAGGGTGGCTATGTTACATGTACAGAATGTTTAGCTCAGGATCACAACCATGCCACACCAAAACATACATACAAGTGTTTTGTCTAAGAAGACCTTTATTACGTTGTTCAAATTAGATGTCAGATACATAGAAAATCAAACATGATTGAATCATACTGTGTACGTACCTGCTAGAATGGGTGGAGGAAAATAATAGGCAGGTTTTAGAGCTAGATGCTCAACCCTAGATAATATGACTGTGATCCACTTTTTATTGGACAAGTATGTGAAAAGTAGGGGATGCCTGTCTAAGTGGCCTTCATTGATTTTTCACCAGCTTTCGGACACATAGATAGGAAGACCCTCTGGAAAAAGATGATTGACACCCAGTGCAGCGCCACCTTTCTTACACCCTTTAGCACCCCCTATGCCACCATGTGTGGGCTATGTCTAAGGTATGGCGCACCATGGTGGTATTTAAGGAACTAGCGTCATAAATTTTTACGCTAGTTCGGAGCCGTGCAGGATTACCGTCAAAATGTTTGATGCTAATGCTGCAAAGCACATTGAGGACCTTTGTAAACAATGGTGTGCCTCCTTTTAACGCCTGCTTTGAGCAGGCGTTAAAAGTGCAGAAAAAAATGACACAAAGAAATCTCTTAGATTTCTTTACGCCATTTTGTCGGCCCCCTAATGGGGGAATGCCCACTTTGCATCCATTATGCCTGGTGCAAACATAATATAGCGCAAAGGGCTACAAAGTGGCGCATTGCATGCATTGCGCCACTTTGCAAAATTTGGCGCAGCCACATTATCGTAATAAAATTATGCTAATGTGGTGCAAGGAAGCTGTTAAATCTGCACCTTGGTGTCATGTTATATTAAGTGGTAGGCGGGGAATGACCCAAAGATCTAGTCAATAAATTGTCTGAAGCAGGGTTGCCTGTTGGCTCACCTCACTTTTTTCTTTATATATGGAGGATCTGCTCAATGTGTTCAGCAAGACTGGTGGGGATGCCCCAAAGTTAGGTGGCTATCCTTTGGGGGACACTGTTTTATGTGGACAATATTGTCTTGCTAGACCTGACTCCTAAAGGCTTTCCGAAGCGCCTTGAGGCATTGACCACCTGGTCAGCCTCTGCTGCCCTCCCCAGCTCCATGGTTGTCTAGTGGCCATCACAAGTAAGTATTTTCTTTTCTTCTCTTCTCTCTGCCACTCTTTCACTCTTGCACTTTCTGCCTTTTTTTCTACCATCCCTCATTTTTCCCTAGTCCTTTTTCCTTTCTCCCCTCTTTCCTCTGCCTCCTCTCTCCCACAAAACACCTTTCCTGCCCTCCCGCCTCCCAGCTGACTGCTCCCCCTTCCCCTTCTTAATGGCTGCCACAGAGCCAAAGGCAAGCCTGTCGGCGCAAGTCCGCGACTGGACCGTGCCCTGCGCCTGGAACCCTGGATCTCTGTCAAACCACCTCCTGGATTGCCTTCGTTATGACTTCAAGACCCTCCTCCGCCTCAACACCAGATGTCTCAACAACTGCTGCACATCTCCCCAAAGAACACCCACGGACCTTTCACCTGCAGGAACTGCAATTTCAGCACCAACCTCAACAAACCAAAGGTACTCTCCGCACACAAAGATACCAACAACCTCCACAGCCCCATCAACTGCCTGCTCCGGAACATCCTCTCCCTCCACAAACACGCCACCAAACTCTGGGACCTGATCAACACCACCTGGCCGGACATCGCCTTCCTCCCCAAGACCTTGACCAACCCCACCTCAGGTCCAGACTTCGCCATCACCATTCCCAATGGTTACAGCATCTGTGAGAAAGTAGCCTCTTTCTAGCCTTGTTACCCCCAATTTTGGCCTGTTTGTGAGTGTATGTCAGTGTGTTTTCACTGTCTCACTGGGATCCTGCTAGCCAGGGCCCAGTGCTCATAGTGAAAACACTATGTTTTCAGTATGATTGTTATGTGTCACTGGGACCCTGCTAGCCAGGACCCCAGTGCTCATAAGTTTGTGACCTATATGTATGTGTTCCCTGTGTGATGCCTAACTGTCTCACTGAGGCTCTGCTAACCAGAACCTCAGTGGTTATGCTCTCTCTGTACAAATTGTCACTAACAGTCTAGTGACCAATTTCACCAATTTACATTGACATACTGGAACACCCTTATAATTCCCTAGTATATGGTACTGAGGTACCCATGGTATTGGGGTTCCAGGAGATCCCTATGGGCTGCAGCATTTCTTTTGCCACCCATAGGGAGATCTGACAATTGTTACACAGGCCTCCCATTGCAGCCTGAGTGAAATAACGTCCACGTTATTTCACAGCCATTTACCACTGCACTTAAGTAACTTATAAGTCACCTATATGTCTAACCTTTACCTGGTAAAGGTTGGGTGCTAAGTTACTTAGTGTGTGGGCACCCTGGCACTAGCCAAGGTGCCCCCACATTGTTCAGGGCAAATTCCCTGGACTTTGTGAGTGCGGGGACACCATTACACGCGTGCACTATACATATGTCACTACATATGTATAGCGTCACAATGGTAACTCCGAACATGGCCATGTAACTTGTCTAAGATCGTGGAATTGTCACCCCAATGCCATTCTGGCATTGGGGAGACAATTCCATGATCCCCCGAGTCTCTAGCACAGACCCGGGTACTTGCAAACTACCTTTCCCGGGGTTTCACTGCAGCTGCTTCTGCTGCCAACCCCTCAGACAGGTTTCTGCCCTCCTGGGGTCCAGCCAGGCTTGGCCCAGGAAGGCAGAACAAAGGACTTCCTCAGAGAGAGGGTGTTACACCCTCTCCCTTTGGAAAAAGGTGTCAGGGCTGGGAAGGAGTAGCCTCCCCCAGCCTCTGGAAATGCTTTGATGGGCACAGATGTGTTGCTAGCCTATCCTCCTTCCTAAGTAGCCAAACCTCCTTTTCTGGCTATTTAGGGTCTCTGCTTTGGGGAATTCTTTAGATAACGAATGCAAGAGCTTGTCAGAGTTCCTCTGCATCTCTCTCTTCACCTACTGCAAAGGAATCGACCGCTGACTGCTCTGGACGCCTGCAAAACCGCAACAAAGTAGCAAAGACGACTACTGCAACCTTGTATCGCTGATCCAGCCGCCTTCTCGACTGCTTTCCTGGTGGTGCATGCTGTGGGGGTAGTCTGCCTCCTCTCTGCACTAGAAGCTCAGAAGAAATCTCCTGTGGGTCGATGGAATCTTCCCCCTGCAACCGCAGGCACCAAATGACTGCATCACCGGTCCTCTGGGTCCCCTCTCATCACGACGAGCGTGGTCCCTGGAACTCAACAACTCTGTCCAAGTGACTCCCACAGTCCAGTGACTCTTCAGTCCAAGTTTGGTGGAGGTAAGTCTTGCCTCCCCACGCTAGACTGCATTGCTGGGTACGTGTGATTTGCAGCTGCTCCGGCTCCTGTGCACTCTTCCAGGATTTTCTTTGTGCACAGCCAAGCCTGCCTGGGTCCCCGACACTCTAACCTGCAGTGCACGACCTCCTGAGTTGTCCTCCGGCGTCGTGAGACCTTCTTTTGTGACTTCGGGTGAGCTCCAGTTCACTCTTCTTCGTAGTGCCTGTTCTGGCACTTCTGCGGGTGCTGCTTGCTTCTGAGTGGGCTCCTTGTCTTGCTGGGCGCCCCCTTTGTCTCCTCATGCAATTGGCGACATCCTGGTCCATACTGGGCCACAGCAGCATCCAAAAACCCTAACCGCGACCCTTGCAGCTAGCAAGGCTTGTTTGCGGTCTTTCTGCACGGAAACACCTCTGCAAGCTTCTTCACGACGTAGGAGATCCATCCTCCAAAGGGGAAGTTCCTAGTCCTCTTCGTTCTTGCAGAATCCACAGCTTCTACCATCCAGTGGCAGCTTTTTTGCACCCTCAGCTGGCATTTCGTGGGCATCTGCCCACTCACGACTTGAGTGTGACTCTTGGACTTGGTCCCCTTGTTCCACAGGTTCTCTCGTCTGGAAATCCCTCGTTGTTGCATTGCTGGTGTTGGTCTTCCTTGCAGAATTCCCCTATCACGACTTCTGTGCTCTCTCGGGAACTTAGGTGCACTTTGCACCCACTTTTCAGGGTCTTGGGGTGGGCTATTTTTCTAACCCTCACTGTTTTCTTACAGTCCCAGCGACCCTCTACAAGCTCACATAGGTTTGGGGTCCATACATTATTCGCATTCCACTTTTGGAGTATATGGTTTGTTTTGCCCCTATACCTATGTGCTCTCATTGCAATCTATTGTGACTGTACATTGCTTGCATTGCTTTCTATTGCTATTACTGCATAATTTTGGTATTGTGTACATATATCTTGTGTATATTTGCTATCCTCATACTGAGGGTACTCACTGAGATACTTTTGGCATATTGTCATAAAAATAAAGTACCTTTATTTTTAGTATATCTGTGTATTGTGTTTTCTTATGATATTGTGCATATGACACCAGTGGTATAGTAGGAGCTTTACACTTCTCCTAGATCAGCCTAAGCTGCTCTGCTAAGCTACCCTTTTCTATCAGCCTAAGCTGCTAGACACCTCTTCTACACTAATAAGGGATAACTAGACCTGGTGCAGAATGTAAGTACCCCTAGGTACCACTACAAACCAGGCCAGCCTCCTACAGCATCCTAAGGCGGGACCAGCCATCCCGGCTGGGTGGAGGACTTGCCATCGTACACAAATACTCACTACGTGTCAAGGCCATCCAAGAAGAACACCTCACCAACATGGAAAACTTTCACCTCTTGGTCCACTCCAACCACAATTACTCCATCCGCGGCACCCTGGTGAACAGGCCACTCTGCCCCACCAAGCTTTCACAGATGATGTTTTAGACATCCCTACCACCCAGGCCCTGGCGTCAGTCGACTACCTCCTCCTCAGTGACCTGAACTTCCTTCTCAATGACTGGACCAACCCAAACACCACCGCCACCCTCGGCCTCAGACAGCTGATCTCCACACCCACACACAACACAGGACACACACTGGACCCCACCTTCACCTCAAGGGACCGGATCACCAACGAGACCATCTCCACCCCAGACTGGACCGACCACCGCTGCATACACTTCACAATCACCACACCCAGCAGCTGCACCCGCACCCTCACCTCCAGGACCCCACACAGGAAATGGAACAAAATCACCAATGAGCAATTCACCTCATCGCTTGCCAAATCCCTCCTTTCCCCCTCTGACTATGTCAACACAGCAGCACACAATCTCAACGCATGGATCACCGAATGTACCGCCACTCTAGCCACTCTCCATCTAAAATCAGCCAAAGCGTACCTAAGAAGGCTAGCTGGTTCACCACTGAACTCTAAGAATCAAAGCGTACCCGCAGACGTTTAGAGAAAAAATGGCAAAACAGCCAATCCAGCAAAGACCTTTCCACATTGAGAGCTGCAACAGCTGCCTCCAGGAGCGCATCAACTCCTCTGCACACAACTCGAAGGAAGTCTTTTAAGTTATCAACGAGTTCACAGATCCCCTCTCCGAAGCCACCAGCTTCCCCGTCACAGGACCTCTACAACAAACTTGCCTCCTTATTCCACCACAAGATCCAGGACATCTACAACAGCTTCCTGTCACCTGGCACGGGAACCTGCGACTGACCCAACCCCACAAAACCCGCCCAGACCATCCACGACTGGTTCACGCTAACCACAGAGGACACAGTCAACATCACCCACTTCAGAGCCCCCTCGGACCTCTGCCCACACCACATATACATGAGAGCTTGCGCATCCATCGCCCCGAGCTTCGTAACACAATCAACTGCTCCATTAGCACAGGCACTTTCCCTGAGGACTGGAAACAAGCCAAAATATGTCCTCTCCTGTAGAAACCTTCGGCCAACCCATCAGAACTAAAGAATTTCCAGGCATCTTGCTGCTAGCCTACCCCACCAAAGTAGTAGAGAAAGCAAATAATGCACAACTATGGAATTTCATCAAAACCAACAACTCCCTGGACAGCTCCCTGTCCAGCTTCTGTAGCAATCACAGCACGGAGACAGCACTCCTGGCAGCCACCGATGACATCCGATTACTCCTAGTCCACTGCCACACTGCAGCACTCATACTCCTCGACCTCTCAGCAGCTTTCGACATAGTCTCCCACAGCACTCTCCACACCAGACTCCACGACATAGGAATCCGCAGAAGAGCCCTGGAATGGATCCACTCCTTCCTCTCCGGGATGACTCAAAGGGTCAGACTCATGCCCTACACCTCCAGATCCACAGGAGTCAACTGCAGAGTCCAGCAAAGATCCTCACTGAATCCCACACTGTTCAACATATACATGGCCACTCTTGCTGCCATCGTCAGAAGCCACGGTATGAACATTGTGTCATATGCAGATGACACACAACTCATCATTTCCCTCACTGAAGACCCAGACATGGCTAAAAGGAACTTTCACACAGGAATGGAAGCTGTTGCCACCTGGATGAGAGAGAGCTGCCTCAAGCTCAACTTCGACAAGACTGAGCTCATCATCTTCAGGAAAGCCACCTCAGCTTGGGACGACTCCTGGTGGACCACATCCCTAGGAACCTCCCCTGCACCGACCAAGCACATTTGCAACTTAGGAATCATCCTCAACTCCTCCCTATCTATGACCCACCAGGTAAACTCTGTTGCCTCCTCCTGCTGGTACACCCTCTGCAAACTCTGGAAGATCTTCAAATGGATCCCAGCAGACTGTCACAGGACAGCCACCCATGCCTTAGTCAAAAGCAAGTTTGACTACGGCAACGCCCTCTGCGCAGGCACCTCAACTAGGAACATCAAAAATCTTCAACTTATCCAGAGCGCCACTGACAGACTCATTCTGAGGACCCTCCACAGGCTATTGGTTGAGAAGCGAATCACCTTCAAGCTTCTCACCCACATGTACAAGGCCATACACAACACAGGACCAGCCTACCTAAACCACTGTGTCTCCTTCAACACCCCTGCCAGATCCCTCTGCTCGGCTTAGGTGGCCCTGGCCACTGGCCCTCGCATCTGCAAAACCTCCGCCAGAGGACGGTCTTTCACTTACACTGCAGCAAAGAGCTAGAACAACCTTCTCCTGCACCTCAGACAAAGTACGTTGCTCACCCCCTTCAAGAAGAACCCCAAGACGTGGCTCTTTGGATGAGGTGCCTTCCTTCCCTCCCAGCGCCTTGAGATCCTCATGGGTTAGTACCCGCGCTTTACAAATACTGATTGATTGATTGATGTTTTGTCTCATACAATGAAGCCCAGTTTCTGACGGTCAACATAAACAAGACCAAAATTATGTGGTTTTGTCCAAAAGGGGATCTAATTGGCAAAACATCTAAATGTTTTTATAATAAATCTACTTTAGAAGTAGTAAATTCATCTCCTTATCTGGGAAGAATTATATTAGCAAATTGCATATATCAAATAAGGCTTATATCCATGGTAATGCACTAAAGGCACCTTATGGAGTGACAGGTTATAGACATTTTAAACTTCTCTTAGTTGTATACAAAAAGAAGGTTCCTTTGACTCTCTTCTATGCTGTAGAAACAACACAAACTAATCGATAGCACTTTATGTATAAGGTTAAATTATATGAACTATTTGCACTTTAAAATCCATAGTTTCAATAGAAGCACAAAGGTTATAATTTGGCTTGGTGAATATTCATATAAGAGGCTTAGCTGCTATTTTAAGATGGTTTCTTTGTATTTTACATGCTAAAGAAAACTCTTTAAAGGGTCTTATAGCTGTGGAATGTCTCCATCCTGCTGCAGTCTGGACCATTTCTATATAATGTTTTATTTGTGCTGCAGCAATTTTCCCTCCCTAAATTAGACATGTAATATATGAGCTTTGTTTGCCATAAAAACATTTTAAAGCATAGTATGAAAATGACTTCCATGGTCCAGAGAAAAACCTTGCCTTGATCATGTCATTCAACCCTGCCAGGAAGCTACACAGGGTACGTAGCTGTATATTGCTATGCAGGTTGAAATGTTTGCCACTAAAACCAATGACAGACACATGGCAGAATATACCCCAGGATAAAAGAATCTGTGCATTCCGCTATACAGGTGCACAGACTATCGATCATCTTACATGTGTCTGTCCTGTATTAAGGATTTTTAAAACACGTTTTTAAAAAGAATGGTGTTACAACTGTAAAAGCTGCGATGGAGATGATAAATTGTACAGTGAATGAATTATTGTGTGGAAAATGTTTGATTTTTTTTTTTTTTAATTGTACTAAATTGTATTTTATATATTGTAGATCTTGTTGTCAGATCTAAATCTCTAATAAAAACTTGAAAACTTGAACTTGTACTGTGCAAGTGATCAAATTACATGTGCAGACCTCCAGAACATGGAAGGAAGGGATATATTAGACATTGTCCTGTAGAATAGGCAAAAATGAATTTGGTTGATGGATCAGCTGGAGCCATATCACCTACCTCACAAAAGGAATCCAACATCACATAGTACAACATTCAGACATATGGCAGTACAACTGTTCCTGATCACAGGGTAATTACAATCCAGTACTTCCCTTTCTTGTGGTATGACATAAACAACTGTTAGTGAAGTGCCACAGCACTTGGCCTACAATGATGAAAGACATCAAAATCTATGTACAGTTCTAACAAAAAGAGTGTTTAGCAAATGTGAAGTTAAACAAACATGGATCTGGCCTACAACAACATGTGTAAAGACCAGATGATGGCACACATAATGCATCATGGCCACCACACGACAAGGAAAAAGTCCAATGGAGCCTCCTTAACTTCTATTCTATCACTGTGCAAACTTTCTTGGCACAGGTCTTGCACATCCAAAGTCTGTGACATACATTCCCAGGAACAAGCCATGACCACTTTGTATGTCCCAACAGAATCAAATAACTGCCAATGTCACAACTCCGAAATGTCCAAATGAAGATGCTATGATGAAGGTAACTAAACAAACACAGAAACAGAGAGTATAATTATGAAGCCATACATATAACATACTTCACAAAGGAAAGGTCTGGAAAAAGTAGTCCATGGCAAAAATCTGACATAAACAAAGCAACATTAACTAAATGTGAATGTGCCAAAAGTTTCATCACCAAATACCCTTTGCCAGATTTTTGGAGAGCTTCAGTCTCCTAACATGTTCCAAACAATATACTTCTCACATCATCACAACAAGAGTTCATTGTACAGTCAAAGTCATGACATCTCATGACATACTTACAGTCATGAAAAAAACTACCTGTTGATGAGGACTAGTCGCAAATCATCTCCTTCCTCTTCACCACTATGATCATCATTTGGCATTTCAGGATCCTCACCAGTGACACCTCAGGCTTCCCCTTCTCTGTGATGTAAGGTATGTTCCTTCTCTGGGCAATGTTATTGAGCATGCAGCAGGCCACAGTGATCTGACACACCTTCCCGAATGAGTAGGGTAGGGCTCCCCAGTCTTGCCCAGACAGCAAAATCTGGCCTTCAGGAGTCCAAAAGCCTGCTCAACTTGCTGTTGTGTTCTTGCATGGACCTCATTGAAGTGGACTTCCCCTGGCGTAGTTGGATTTCTCAGCAGTGTTAACAACCAAGGACAGTTGGGATATGCAGAGTCTCCTGTTTTGAAATGAGACATGAGAGATACAAGTCATCACTTCCTAATTATAGCACCTGATGTTACACATACACATGATTAGGACAGATGTTACTTACCAACAAGCCAGGCACTCTCTGTTTGCAGTTGTGACATCAGCTGGGGTATGGTGCTGTTCCGCATTACAAAGGAGTCATAGGCTGAACCTGGGGACTGGGCACAGACGCTTAAAATGTACAAATCTGACAACTTGCACATAGATAGAATAAAAATGCTTTCTGTTTCAATAGACTTGTTCATTTGCATGTGGTGACACAAATGGAATATGGGTGCCATCAATGGCTCCCATCACATGTGGGAGGCAACCAAATCCATAAGAAACACCTTCACATTGGCTAGATCCTCATGTTTCGGGAACCTGATGAAGCTGTAAATGTGTATCATCCCTGCTGATAGCACATCTTTCAAAACACCACTGAACATAGGTTGTGACATACCACCAGCTATAGCCAATTTATACCATAATGACCCTGTGGCCAGAAAGTGTAATACTGCTATGAGTCTCACCATGGGTGGTATACATGTTGGATTAGTGTTTTGAGGCATGGCATCTGGCTCCAACTGACAACATAGATCTTCTATAGTGTGACTATTCAGAAAAAAATGTTTTATTAAATCCTTTTCTTCCACAGTCTGAAGTCTGGAAATGGACGGTACACTAGAGATTGTCATCTACTCCCACTCCCAGGGTACCTAGGTGTGAATATAATAAATAGGTGCATCAGTGACAGTGTCCAGAGCACCATATATGATGAGTAAGAAAAAAATAATGTCACAAAACATTCCTGGCTGAAAAACCATTATACAGATTTCACATTTTCTACTCCCCAAGATCCAGCTATAATTCCCATTGTTGTTTACAAATATGTCTACAATATATATGTGCATATCATACACCTATATAGTCCTCATGTGCACCTTGTTATGGAAAAATATGTTTTCACGTCCCAAAATACTGTCACCCGCAGTGTGCAGTATACCGCGGTTATATGGCATTTATGACCAGTAACGTACTACACTAATGATTGAGTACTAGAAATTACACATCAGTGGAGTAATACACATGTTTATATGTTACAACACATTTGTTGAGGTAGAGACATATGAACCAGTCAGCAATGCTGTATTTTTAACTGCCAAAAATGCAGATGCCTGACGTTGTATATTGGACTTTTGGAAGCTCCCCGTCGGTGATGGAAATCAACAGAGCAGTGGGCAGTTTCTTCCATGGCAGTCCCAGCCATAGGCTAACATTGCTGACTGTGATGGTCGTGGACCAATGGCTGTGCCCGTCTATCTTGATGACCGTATACGTGGAGTACATGTACATCGTGGTTTGAAAAATAACTCACTTGCGTCCTGACACTGCTGCCATGAATACCTCCACCTCTTTATCTGCAATGTGTTGTCTCTGGGAGCAATCATGTCAGGCCAAGAAGGTGAAAGGGCCCCTGTCGCAGTTTGATTCTTGCTATAGGCAAGACTGCTGGTTTAAGGATGACAGTACTTTTGTTTGTAGGTGACTATGACAATCTTACAACAAGTCGCAACTGTTGTCTCAACCCTCCCGGCTCACAAGCAGCACCTCACCAAAAACCCAAACAGTAAAAGGTGATTAGTGGCAGCATTTACTCATGGACTCAAGAGTATGACATCTCAGGGAGTCTAGTGGTTAAACAGAGATTACCCCTTTCTCACAGGAACAATCATGTCTCAATCAAACACAGCCAATGAAAGAGATGCAGTAAAGTTTTCAATAGGTTTTATTTAACAAAACTGCAATCTGTTATAAGTTGCATGTGCTGCAATGATTAGGATAATGAACAGTGCAAGAAACAGAATGGTAAAGACAAGAGTCATTAATACAAAGACCTCCACCATCTTGCAATGACATGAAATGACATGAGATATAAAATATGTCCTAGTAACCTAATGTTAAGGTAATCTCTAACGTAGAAGAGAGCTAGGTGTATTAAACCTAATCTGCCAATGCCATGTCCATGAGAAGAGCCCCCAAATCCTCTTTACCTTGGAATAAGGTCTCTAGCTCAGACTTCGTAGGGACACGAAAACTGGGTCAGCGCCAAGCTGACGTGCAGTATCGATAGCAGCAATGGCATCTGGTCAGAATCCCTCTGACTATCTGTCTAAGTGAGTTGCATTTATACAGATTTGCTCAGACTCCTGACACAGGTCTGTTCTTAAACAATAGATAACAAGGCATGCTTGGGATGGTAATTTATGTAAACAATTCCATCGAAGGCGTGAAGAGGGAAAGTACCTAATGTGAACACATACAGTTTGTTTATCTTTGTCGCTTGATATTGACGCCTTAGTGCGGTGGCACTGATAATGTAAACTAAAACATTGGCCGAACTAGAAATAAGGCAGCCATCTTAAAAGATATAATTAAATAAATGTGCTAAAAAAGAGCAAGCTAAGTTGGGTAAAAGTCACTAGGTGACGGGGGCACGAGTCTGCAAGACAAAGGCTAAGCTAACTGTTCTAACTGCTGTTTCCCATTGAAGCAAACTAGGATTCCCTACATCCCTGCCTTCTCTCCAGAGGGGCTGAAGAAACTTGTTGATGAGGTCCTTCCCCTACATGATCAGCTCTATGGCTCACAAGAGGAACAGGTAACTACATCACATACATATTTGACTATATTCAACACCATCCTTTCCTTTCCCGTAGGCTACAATGTGCCTCTGTGTCGCAGATATTTTTGGATAACTGTAGATACATTTTGTGTCCATACATAGATTGTACATGTCATGGATTGTGGAGCCCTGTGCTTTGAGTATTTCAAATGACCATTGTGTTGCGTAATGTGGGATAAGCCCTAGATCCTGCTCCTGTTGCAGTCACATGTCTATGCAAGTAAACCTTTCAAGGTAACAATGATATATATGATGATCAGATGATGGTAAATGAGAAACTAAGGGATAGATGTATCAAGCTCCCGGTTTGCATTTGTTAAATAGCAAATCTTAAGCAATCGCTATTTAAGAAATGCAAAATGGGATGTATGACAATTACGATTCGGTTATAGCGATTTCTTAGAAATCGCAATCGCTATTAGCGAATCTCAATTATGGAATGGGACTCCATTCATCCCTATGGGCCTCTATAGGTGCAAATGGTTTAGCATTTCCGAATTTGTGAATTCCTGTTAGGAATTCACAAATTAGGTAATGCAAATCCCAGGGTGCTGGGGACCTAAGGCCCCCTTTGATGCACCCCAAAAAAATATTTGTGGACATGTAAAGCACACACATGCCCTAGGGCATGTGTGCGCTACATGCCATTTTTAAAAATGCATTTTTACTGTATTTTTTTTAATTGCACATACTTACCACCAAACTTCGATTTGGGGTAATTGCATTTCCCGAATGCCAAATTTGCATTTAGGAAATGCATGATACATGTGTACTAGTGATCGCAATTAGGTATTCCCTATTTGTGATTCCCTAAATGGAGTCGCAATTTCAGGGAATCGTTATTTTAGCGATTCCTTGAAATTACACTGCGAATGCCTTTAATACATTATGAAAGGCATTTTTGCATTTGCAAACAGTGGAATTTTGTGATTCACACCTATGTGAGTGCAAAAAGCTTTGATACATCTAGCCTTAAATGTATTTGCATTACAACATGCTGTGTATGTATATTGTTATAAGCAGTTGAGGAGGATGTTAGCAATGTGTACAGTCCCACATACCACTCAGCCCCGATCAGTCCTTGGCAAACTGTTGTCTTAGAGCTAGTCTTAAAGCTAGCTAAACCTCACTGACCCCCTTCTGAGTGCCACATAGCCTTGAGTTCACATGTAAGAAGGTCACAAGATGTACTGTTATGCATTGAAGAGATGACAATTTGATGTTCATGTTAGTTCAATATGCTCAGCCTACAGAGAGGAAGGCCTGGCAAAGGTTTTCCACTTAGGGGCCATAGCCAGGGGCTGTGGCAGAGTTACTGTGGCAATGCAACTGATGCCGAGGGTAAAGTGTCTGTAGATCTGCAGCTACCTTGGTGTTCCCAAAGTGAGTCTTCAGAACCAATAGTAGGCCTGAATGCTTTTACATAGGCTACATTTGGAATGGTGACTGAGGTAAACCCCTGGCCTGCTACATCTTTTTTTGACCCATAATGTCAATGTGTGACATTTACTACTGACAGGCCCCTTACTCCCACAGGTCTATTGCCACTTTCACGTATGTCATGTCTGCACTGTACTGGCCTCTTGCACAAGTGACAAACATACAGTGCAGCTAGTTGATTAGTTCTGAAGAGATCAATACATGTGAATCACTAGCTTTGTTACATTGAACCAATCAGATCAAACATATCTTGGTATGCTGAACGTCATCTCTGTAAGAGTGCCACATATGGTAAAAGGTGTGTCCTGTGATACCAGTACATACCAACCAAACCTAATCAGATATAGCATTAGATTCTATTACGTAGTAAACATATCCACACATCCACAGAGAGGAAGCTCTCAGTGACACCTACGCCAGCCCTTTCATTGTGACCTAAGTGTTAGGTAGTTGTCTTGACTATGGTAGTAGCCTGGATAGACCATATGCCTGGATGCAAAGATGTCTGTACAGTCACATACAAGTAATGTACCCTCCAAAAGGTTACAATGGTGTGTTGTATTTCACAGTGGCTCACAACACAGTACATGTTGGTTGGCCCTGGGTTACATGATGTTAGTAGGCTTGATTAGTCAGCTTAGGTAATGACCAGGGTTTTGGATAGTCAGCAGATGACTACAAATGTGTGTATGTATATCCCTGTAATTATCAGCATGTGAAATTTCCACATGTAATGTGTTAACAAATCAAAAATGCTTGTGCTATGTGCCTACAAAATGGGTGTGGCCCAAAAATACCAGAAATTATTCAATTATGATCTCTTAATTTGTCTATTGTATCCATACAGGTCAACACCCATCAGAGGAAAGTCATTTGGAGAGCCATCGCCAGGAAGATGTTGGCCCTGGTGATCTATCACCAACACAGCGTCCATTATCAGAAAAGGAGGGAGCATCTGAAACACTGGGCCCAGAAGATCAAAGAAGTCCAGATGTGGCTGTCCTCCCAATGTGGATGAGGCACATGCTGGAACCAGGCCCAGACCCACCTAATGGCCCGCATATGACAGTGGCCAAAACCAACCTTGATGGGTAGTTGAGGGAATCACAGCAACTACAAGGGGCTGAGTCCTGGGCAGATTCATACATGTTACATTGCCACCTTTATGTGTTAGCTGCAGCCATCTCCCCCTGAATATTGGTGGTGGCCCATGTGTGACACACAAGAAGAGTTATTGTTGGTGTAGGTCTGACAGTAGGTGCATGCTGATGTGCCTCTGCTTATTCTCCAAAGGACCAGCTACACAACAGAGTCCAGTCTGCTACCAATATCCTTTCTTGAGCAGACACATAGCTGAGTACAGTGATCAATCAGCTCATGTTATTTGATGTTGTGGGTGACATTTGTACCCAACAGGTCACTTGTATTCAGTGTGTCATTAGTGCTGGTACCTTACTACTGTGCCTCATGTGATGGGGACCCTCATTCATGTGGCATGCATATAGTACACTTTGGGTACAGTCACTGAGCAATAATTGCCTTTGCTAAGTGGGGAATGTGCAGTTGTATAAGTTGGTCAACATCACTGTAGCCAACAGTATTTGTGCCTATATGTTGGCATGTGTAACTTTCACTTTAGTTGTATCATTTACACTATTGTTTCCTACATGATCAGACTGTCTTCATGGGATGATGTCTGATTCCATCATATATGTGTGCATGAAATAATTAATTGGAAAATAGTTATATGTGCAGGGCATACCGTTCGTGTGTTTTCCACAGACAGAAGTGTGTCAGCATTGGTTGTTGCGTCACACATACCTTAATCCATTGCCTAATGCCATTTGTTAATTCCAATTTCTGAAGCAATGAAGGACATCACAGGTAGACCTACAGTATTTATTTACAAAGTTCATTTCCATGCCGCGGATGTGGAATTATTAAGCTTAGTGATTTGAACATGTTTATTGGTGAAGGATCATTAACTGACTGTTGACATGCATCAGGGAGTGACATACCGAAATGGGTGAATCATATGTGAGTGTGTACACTCAGTACAACATTGAAATTTGTGTTTGCAAGAATTTTTTTTAAGTGATATGCCTTTCCATTGAGAAACAGGTGAAACCACCTCTTCAGGTAATGGAGTTTCCCTGAGCCTCAACAAAAATAAATGGACTATTGGCTTTTAGTTATGTAATGTTATAATGGAGTTATCACCTGTACCAATCACAACTGGTGATCTGCCTAGGGCTAGCTGATTCATTGTGCTGTGGATATTTGTTGGCAAATCTTCAAAACATTTTCAGCAGGTTGTCTCCAGTGTACTTTTCTGTGTGATATGTGTTATGTTGCGAAGCTACATTAGTACTTCTTTTATTACACTATTTTAACAATGAACATATTAGGAATTTACAGTGGGGAAGTTCCTACAGTATGACACAAGGTTTTCCATGTCACCTACGTCCAGCTACTATACATCTTGCTGCAACATAGCTGCATTAGTTAATCATCATTTCATCATGATATGGTATAGCCATATGAACATTTGCAGATTACAGGGTCTTGTGTGGAATAAGTAGGAATACATTTTGCATTGCCATACTATTTGATGACAACAGGTTTCTGAGGTATGCTACAAGATCCAAACCATTCAAGGGGACAAGGTTTCCTACTTGATACCTGGGTATTGTGAATGCACAACTTCACTATTGCAATTGGAGGTGTCTGTGATTCTGACTTTACAGTGGGCAACTATTTACAATTCATGGAGCATGCATGCATGTGGCCTTGCAAATGTTAAAGCCACTTTGATGGACCTTGTAGCTGGGGTCTACTGTACATTATAGTGATGTTCTGTGATCCATACTGTTGATCTGTGTCTTCTGGCACATGCAATACAGCTATCTGTATTCCTCACTTCAGCATCATCCCAGGCAAGCAGAGGAGACAGGGCAGACATCTGTGGGGAAGCACCTGGCCACAGTACCTCTGGTTGTGACACTACAGACACAAGGGACCCAGTGGCCCAGAACGTGAGGGGAGTGCCATAGAATACACCGACTCTACATCGTCACTGTCCAACTCCAGCTCTAGTAGACACTTCCTAGTGGCGGCGGGACAAGCAGGACCAGTTTCTACCCCATCTTTGTCCACCATCCCCACTACCATCTCCTCTCCCCTGTTGTTCTCCATCCAGTTGGCTGGGCCCACTCTCCTAAGAGGGAGCCGTCTCCTTCGCTCAAAGCACTTCACCCCCTGCCCCTGTTCACCCTGCTGCCCTAAGGGAGGAGGATATTGACTTTCTGAGAAACATCTCTCTGAATACCATCCAGGTGCAGGGCAGCTATCTGCAACAGATGGTGACCTACCTGGAAGGCATCCAGAGTTTCATGTCTGTCCTATAGAGATCTTTTCAGCCTCTGCCTTCCACCTGTCCCATACTTTTACCCAACCACCTGTCTCTTCCCTGTCCAATTTCCCTAATCCCATACCTGTCCCAAGTACACTCACACATAAGCATGCACACATCTCAATAACCTCAAGCATCACATGTAAACAGAAACACCACAAAACACACAAGCACACAACCACTCACAAGACACTCACAACCACCACCGCCCACACCATACCCTCAGACACCACAGCCATACCCACAAATCCACCCACCACCCCACCATTCCTCCAGGCACAACTCCCACACCAACAGACACATCCACTACTTCCACCATATACCCAGACACCATACCCACATCAACAGAGACATTTACCACTCCCACCATACCCCCAGATACCACACCAACAGACATATCCCCCACTCCCACCGTACCCCTGATACCACACCTACACCGACAGACACATTCCCTACTCCTAGCGTAGCCAGGTCATCCACTTCACCCACCACAAAGAAACGCAAACATTCACACTCACCCACACAACAAAGACCTACAAAACAGAAACATCATGCATCAGACACACAGAGAGCAGCACCAACAGCACACATATACACACATAACACTTCTACTTCCTCAACCTCCCAACCCCTAATCCCTCCTGGATACGCTACCCATTTCCCTGTAGAAAGTTTGATGTTTGCCCTTGTCCTTAGCCTGTAAAATCCACTCCCTCTCAAAGCCCAAGGGACCACAGTCACACCCCAACCCATCCTTTCCACATCCAAGTCCTCCCCTGTAAAACCTGAATCCCTCACTGAACCAAGCCATACCCCTAAGAAACTCCCAAAAAGGACCCCCCCACACAATGTCAGATCCACCCCTCCCAAAACCAAACCTACTCATCCCAAAACTGACCCCTCCCCTCCCAGAGGACATCATTGAGGTACCTGAATTGCCCACTAGATGCCACTTCCTGGTGATGTTCCCATGGCAGTGCTCTGAGAGGCTTGTTTAGTGGCACAGCAGTGTGCTGGACCACCTAAGAACTGTTGGTCTGGTCATTGGCCTCACTACATCTGTTTATTTTTTTAAATTAAAAAATAAGTTGTTTGTTTTCCTACACATTAGTCCTGCCATTACTTTCCACCATTTTTATGTTCATGGATACTTTGGGCTGAATGACTATAGTTGTGTTTGTTTCACCCTGGAGATCCATTTGATGTAGTTGGTATGATCAGACCTTGGAACCAGTGCTGGAGTAACCCGGGACAAGTTGAAATGTTCATTGGATGGATATGTGGGACATAGGTCCTGAATATGAGTTTGCCGGTCGCACCGCCACCAGCCCGCTGGAGAAGACCACCATATTATGACCATGGCTGTCTTCTGAACTGAACACAGCCAATTCCCTGCCAGTACCGCCACTACAGACAGACTGCCTTGGACAGTGGTAGGCATCTCCAGTCCTGGCTGGGACCATGTTTCTGCCAAGCACATTATGAAGTAGCACATTGCCAGAGTTTACGCTGTGGTCGCACAGTCACCAAAACCCTGGTGGAAACTAACCACATAAAATGGGACACTCACCTTCAAGAACATAGACATATCCAGAGCCGCCGTGGAACCAGAATTCAAATTTTTCCAAATGCTCCTGCTCGCACTGCGTCTCCAGAACCAGCAACGACGAAGAGGACAACAACTGTAAGTACACACATCTAGCGCACACTGGAGGGAAAGCCATTTGAGCACGTGCACACACAACACACACAGCCGGGGTGGATAGAGACTGACACACACACCCACACACACGCCAACACACAAAACACACACACTCACACATGCCATATACATATCAAGCACAGGTATCAGAAACACACATCGCTGCCACATGCTAACACACATACACAATACCAGAGTCACACGCCAGCACAACCACAGCTACACAAATGCATTGCTAAGACATAGTGATGCATCCCTATACATAACAACACATACCCACAACAACATTCATAGACAACTCACAACCAGTCAACACAGGCACACACCCACACAACATACCAAATAACACACTACACCAACAGAGCACACAACACAGATGACAACACATTACCTATATAGACAGACACACACACAACAGCCACACAATGGCAAACAACAGCACCACAATACATCACAGGACACAGAATGCACAACTAGGCAACACGCATTCATGGAATCACACATTCATTACACTCAAACAAAACACATCACTAACATCACGACCAATTGCAGGGCCACACACACACACACACACATACAAACAAAGCAACTTAGCTAGCACAACCAACACACACAACTCATGCACACAAACCAAAGTCCACAAACAGCAAACAGACATGTAGAAGAAAGGCAGGACAAGCATGTCATCATCAACACCAACAGTGTGTTGGGTAAGATCTATTAAATATGAACATAAATAAAATGAGCAACCATATATAAGTAAAAGGCCAGCGGCCAGTCCATGTCCGTGTGTGCCCATGACACATATCGCAGTGTACATCTGCCCCAACTTGACTCCGGACTGCAAAAAATACCTCCATATGGTAGGGGCAACAAGGAGGCAGGCACCTCAGGGGTGAGGGTGTGGTGGCGGGGGAGGGGTTTAGGCTTGGGATGGAGGTCCTTGGGTTTGGGTTTGGGGGCTTTGGTTTGGGTTTGGATGAGGGGTCTTTAGCTTTAGCTTTAGCTTTAGGAGAGGGGACTGGATTTAGGTGGGGTAGATTTATTTGCAGGGGGAAGAACATGGGATACACCAGGGGGGCATGGGAGGAGGCGGAGGTGGAAGGGCAGGACTTTGGCAGGGACACAGGGCGTTTTTGGGAGTCACGGGTGGGAGAGAGAAGTGGACTGGGTAAACTCAAAAAGGAAATGTTTTTAAGGTACACCAGGGTAGTCACGCCTTTGGGAGTGGAGGGAGTAGGAGTGGTTGTCAGATGTGTTCTTGTGTGTGTCTTGGGTGCATGTCTGTGCTGGGTGTCTGATGGGTGGGTGAGTGCGGGCATTTAGGTGTCTTGGGAGGAGGTAGGGAGGAGGTGCTTGGAGTTGCCATGATGGATTGGTGACTGTGTGTTGGGGTGGTAGCTATAGGTATACTAGATGTGGTGCATGTGGAGTGTCGGTGTTTGTGGTGAGTGTGGATATGGTGTCTGGGGTGGATGTTTGTGGGTCATCTGTTGTGGTGACTGTGGGGGGAGATGGGAATAGTGGCTGGATCAGGGAGTGTTTATGTAGTGGTAACAGGCATGAATAGTGTAGTGGCTGTGATGGAGGGGGTATTGGGGGAGTCAGCGCAGGGAGTCGATGTTGTTGTGCCTGCAGGTATGTGTTGTCTGTATGCATGCTGATGGTGGGTCTTGTGGTGCTTGTGTTTGTCATGTGCAAACGTGTCTGTTTGAGTGGATGCCTGCGTGTGTGAAGGTATGCTCTGGAAGGGTGTGGGGGGAGGTGATTGGGAAGAGGTAGGTGGAGGGGGAATGGTGTACAAAGGGACACTGGCTGCCATCAGGGAGGAGGCTGGAGCCTGAAAGGAGCTCTGCAGGTCAGACAGAGCACCATGAATGCCTCCCAGGAATGCATTGCTCTGTTGCACCTGAGCTGCCATTCCCTGGATGGCATTCATGATGGTGGTCTGACCGACAGAAATGGGCCTCAGGAGGTCAATAGCCTCCTCACTGAGGGTAGCAGGACTGACTGGGGCAGAGGCAGAGTTGCCTGCGGCAAAGAAAACACCCACCCTCTTGGGGCAGTGGGCAGTGGGCATGGGCAACTGTGTGAGGACCTACAGGGAGTACACTGGGTAAGGGGGAGGGTGGACAAAGATGGTGATGGGGTGGTCCCAGATGGGTCCGCCACTGCCAGGGAGTGTCCACTGGAGGAAACTTCCAGGGATGATGTTGATGAGGTGGTATCCCCATGGCACTCCCCTTGCCCTCTGTCCCACTGGGTCCCTCATCCTCACTGGATTCAGCCTCATGGGTCCCATGGGCTGCCGCTTCCCCACTCGCCTGTGCCCATTCTCCTTCACCAAATGATGCTGATGCACACAAAGGCAGTGGGGGAGAGACAAATATAGGTAGGGAAACGGTCAAAACCTAACTCGCATTAACACATATGTACATGTACACATCACACATAACAACACATGTCAGGGCATGCCATTGCAATTCCACTCCAAGTCTGCCAATACCTATTTCATCCTGCAAAGCTGTAATGGACATGTCACCTCAGATGTGCACACAAGTAAGGATATGGACAGAAAGAGGCAGTGATACTGCATCACACCAGGCTTTTTGCAAGGGAATGTGTTATTTCACATGGATTCACAAAGTTGTCTCTTCAGTGACCTCCCTGGGCACTTACAACATCTAGAACCATCCCATTGTCGTAAGGCCACACACTGATTTCTACAAGAGCTGCACTTGCTGTACCTTCTGCCCTCATGTAAGATCATTTACCAGTACACCTTTGTTGTGTCCCTACACATCCCTAAACACTGAAGGTGACATATGATTGCATAGTCAACTATCAGACCAATACTCCTGTCCCACTGAGGCCCTTCTTGTAGTAATAATGTGGAGGCAGATCCACTTACAGTCAATGACTGCAACTATGCCAAACCAATACATACACTGTTCCAGTAGGAGACAAACACAGATGGATTTACATTTACAGTTCTGATACACTGATGGCGATGTTTAGACCTGCTCAGACACAATGCATAGGTTAGTTTGGAGTGCACTCTACTGACAGCATTGTCTTGTAACACATAAACATGGGTACCCTGGCAGGGTCACCAATACCCATCTTACTTATGTGGCTACCATTGTCCACATTTGCAGTATGGCAGAATCAAGCCACCCAATCCCACTAAAGCCCTGTCAAGTGCAAGATTACAGTCAGTACTCAACCCCTTGTGGCTGCTGTGCTGCCCTCAAGTACCGATCCACCTCAGGGTAGGCCACCACCAAAATGCAGGCCATTAGGGGGGTCAGGTTCCAACGGGCACCCCTGTTCCTTCAGGGGCAGGACCCCTTCCACCAGTTTCTCTGATTCTTCTTGGATGAAGGCCGGGGCCCTATCACCTGCAGGACATGGCATGATGCCTCCCAGAGATAGTACACAGGAGCTTAAGTAGTGGAGGTGTTGCTTGCATGAGTGTCAGGAGTCAAGTGAGCTAGGCAGCAGAAAATTGCGTTCATAGCCAATGCATACAGGATCGTCACCGCCGGTAGTGATTCTCATTGGCCCCAGTCCCCAGTAGGCAGCAATGTTAACCAATGAGAAGATGCATGGCTGTTAGGACTGCCTACCACCACGATGGCATATGCCGGCAGACCTGCATCACTTCCAGGACAGGCTGCCATTTTACTTACAGGTAATGGGATTTTCCATGAAATGTAAGTGCATCTAGAGAGTGAAATGTCCATTATTCTGCACAGGCCAATGTGTATACATCATGTATGGGTACGCATATGTGACATTCAACATGGATGTCACCTGAAGTGCATTTGCCCCTTCATGCTGCACGTTAGGTGGTGTTGCACTCTAGATCACTGTCATATGTACATGCATGTTCCATGCAGGACACCTATGTGCACACGACTTGGAACTTAACACATGTATTGGATGGCACAAACAACGAACAGGGCTATCAATGGGCAGCACACATGGCATTAATGGCACTCCTCCATACATAATTAAATGACTGTCACCCTTGTTTACTGTGAGGCATGAGATATTGACCTGCTAACATGTTGGCAGTGCTCATAACACGCTACATTTTCTCCTCTACATCCTAGATACCATGTAATGAGGATGAGGAGAAATGCACCTGTGTACCGTCCATTAGTTGACATCACCTCCTTGGAAGAGAGACACATTGTGCAGACCTTTCGTCTGAATCGTGTCACCATCATGCAGCTCTGTACTCCGTTGGAGCCTTATCTACTATATGCCATCCGCAAACACTATGCTATCCCTCCCATGGTCCTAGTATTGTCGGTGCTGCACTTTCTTGCCACAGGGTCATTTTCAGGTCACAGTGGGCTTGGCTGCAGGGATGTCACAGCCCATATTCAGCATAGTTTTGTGGGATTTACTGTCAGCTTTCCATAAACACCTGGACAGTTACATCAGGTCCCCCCAACTTGCAAATGTGCCCACTATGAAGGCTGACTTCCATGAGCTGGGACACATCCCAAATGTGATTTGGGCAATTGATGGCACCCATATTGCACTGGTTCCTCCAAGGGTCAACAAACAGGTCTATTGTAACCGGAAAAACATTCACTCCATTAACATGCAGGTGGTGTATTTGGTGGACCTGTACATCTCCCAAGTGACTGCCAAGTTTCCAGGATCTGTCCATGACACCTTGATAATGAGGAACAGCAATGTCGTACACATGATGCACACCTACAAAGAGAGAGAGAGCTTGGCTCATTGGTAGGTATCAGTGTGGATATATGTTTCTGTTTTTGCACCTGTCAACACTACCTTCTCTGTGCCTGTCCCTGGTTACTAACTGGTCATGCCTTTATTCCCACAGGCGACTCAGGATAACCTAACCTTCCCTGGTTGTTGACACCAGTGAGGTACCCTACCTCATATGCTGAGACACATTACAATGAGGCCCACGGCAGGATGAAGGGTGTGATAGAAAGGACTTTTGGCTTACTCAAGGCAAGATTCCTGTGTTTCCACGACTCAGGAGGTGCCCTCCTCTACAGTCCCCAAAAGGTTTACCAGATCATTGTTGCCTGCTGTATGCTCCACAATCTGACCCGCAGATGTCAAATCCCATTACTGGCAGAAAGGGAGATGGACGCTGGACCACTGAGTGGGTGGTGATGGACACATCGAAAGTGACGAGGAGGCAGATGATGATGGTGTAGCAGAGTCTAGGACACAGCTGATGAATCAGTACTTCCAATGACATGCAGGCATGTTGTGTGTGTAATGTAGCAGGTGAAATATTTGCACTTGGATTCAATAGACACCACCTGGCCAGGTATATCAGTGGGGATGTCACTTTGACACTTATCTTATGTCGGTGGTGATAGACAACTGAGTTTATGTCAGGAGCATTGTCAGTGGTCTAAACACTGCCATTTGTACCATATGCAGGTTGCTAGTTTGACATCTACTGAGGACAGTGCTGTAGTGTGCTATGTGTCATGTCATCTCCTGTCTAGAACTGAGCCAAGCTATGGGTTCTTTACAGCGTTTTCTTTCATATCCTAACTTTGCCTGAGCCTTTCATGGCAGGTTGGGTCTGCTAACAGTTGGAGGTGTTGTGTTGAGCCCATTCCAGATGTCAGCTACAGGTTTTTGGTTATGTCATTCTTGTGATTCTTGATGTTCTGGTGTAATGTGTTGTGCCCTGTTTCCTTGCCAAGGCACAAGGGGCACTGCTACAAATTACTGCATGTCTGCATAGAGTGGTGCCATGGCTCACATCCTTGATTTGTGTCCCTGTGTTGTCCTTTTTATAGATTGGATAACTGGACCTACTCTGGTGTGTGGCAGGATTGCTAACTCTCCTTGAGAAGTCTGATGTGACATCTCTAGTGTCCTATGTTCCCTGAGATGGATGCCTGCCTCTATTGTGATTTGCACTGGCTGCAGGTTGATGGGTGTTACGACACATGACATTTCAGTTTGCTCACATTTCTACAATCATACAATAAAGACACAAATGCTTATGCTGTGCTCTACAGTGTTTATTGTGGACACATTGCCCTACAGTTGATGAGTGGGGTTATAGTTGATGTTTTTATTGGAGTAGATGGCCTAGCTGCAGGTAGTAAAGGTTCAGTGTCCAAGTGCTATCATAAAATGTGACTGATGGCATTGAACAGTCAACAGGGTGTGTCAGTGGCACACAAGGGAGAATATTCAGGTGAGGTTCACTTCCTGATAGTGGTATTGGTCTTGGCATCCTCTCCAGCTGGATGCCTGGATGGATGAGTTCGCTGGGGGAGATCCACTGCTATAGAGGGAAGGGTGTTTGTGGCCTGTGGGTCCCATGGCAGGGATTCCAGTCCACTGGCTGCCGCTGACCTAGATGGCTCCGATGAGGGGTTGCTAGTGGAAGGGGCCTGCTGGTGGGTGGGGGTGGGACGCAGGATGTTGGGGAGGTACCTAAGCACCCCTGCAATGGTGGGCATGGATGCATTGAGTACCTGCCACTGCTGCATGACCTCCTGATGGTATTCCTTCTGCAGCCTTTGGTTTTCCCCCAAGATGGTGAGGATTTGGCCCAACTTGTCCTGGTATGCTCCCAGGAGTTGAGAGATGGCTTCCAGTCCGGTCCCTAGGCTGCCCCATCCTTCGGCCCACATGTGCCTTTCCACATCCACTGCACCAATGTTCCTTGAACAACAGGCACGGTGTGCTCACTCCAAGCATCACCAGGACCTTCATTGACTTGTGTTTGTGGGTTCGACTTTGGTCCCTGTACCTTGGGGCACACAACTTATTGACCAGTCCTTGTGACACAGGTTTGGAGACAAGGGCTTGGCTGTACTGTAATTGACACAAGGTGGGGGGCGTTGGATGTGGACAGGGTGAGGCTGGGAGTGGTATACTGACTAGTTGTTGCCAATGGGCCAGGTAGGTCGTCACTGTCAAGGCATCCTGAGGCGTACTCGTCACTGGGGCTTTCATCCTCGGGAGTTGTGGAAGTCTCTAGCATCGTCTCCAGGGTGCCCTTGCTGGGGTACCTGTGAAAGGAATGGAAGATTGTTATCTGGTGTAGTTGTGATTGGTTGTCTGTATGTCTGATGCATACAGTGGCTTAACTTGATCCCCAGTTATGGCAATGACAGATGCAGCACTGCCATAACTCAATTTTCCTGGCAATGGACCTGTGCACCAAACAGTTGTGGCTCCACTGTGACGATTTCATCGACAATGACCCTCAGCTCATCGCCTGCAAGCACAACTACTGCTTGATTTTCCCCCAAAGTGTGGCGAAAATCCAGATATGGTGGGCGGGAGATTGCCAGCATTGGCGGTCTCCTGGCACCTGCGGCTTTGGCGGTCTTCCTTGATGTGGCTGCCATTTTAGCTTATGGGAGAGAGGTCCCGGGGCTGAAAATAGAAATGATAAGTGGTATAAGGGGTCAGGATAGAGGTCCCTTGACCCAAGGCGTGTGCTGTAGGGATAGGTATTGAGGGTCAAATTATGGGTTTAAAACAATTTTTCTTCACCATGCGTGATATTCGTGAATATTCGAGAATATTCAAGGATATTTGAGAATATTCGAAAATATACACACAAAAAAAAACACAGATTAATTCATACACTAATTCATTCACTCATACATGCACTCAAAGACTCATGCACCCACTCACACGCCAACTCAAACACTCATACCCACTCATAGACTCACAAACCCACTTTCAGACCCATTCAGACACTCACACACCAACTCACAGATCCACTGGCAGAGATAGTCCCTGTGGCCAACCCCTGCTGTGCACTGCCAAAGTCCGTGCACAGCACAAGGTTGAGTGGTTATAAGGGCTTGGCTGCAGGGACTGGCCGCAGGCCAGGCCCTGCTATGGACAGTCCTTGCAGCCAATACCCACTGTGCATTACTGAAGTCCAAAGACCGTGCAAAGAGGTGGTTGGATTAATGTATAGTAATTAAAATTAATATATGTTAAAAAAACATAGAAATTCACTGAAAAAAACAAAGGTTACAGGGATGTTATATTTATGTTCTGAATTTACTTGTACAAAACCATAGAAATTCAGCAGTTATATTTATAGTTATTTCAAATAACTATAACTCATACCCCAAGGTAACTATAAATTGCACCTTCACCATGCACAGCTAATTATTCCACATATTATATCATTGATTACATCTTCATTGATGACATCTTCTATGGCATCTTTGATATTATCACTGCATCATTTGCAATAAAATTATTGCTAAGAAAATAGTGAATGGTAAGGGTGTGAGTTATAGTTACCTTAGGGCAGGAGTTAAAGTTATTTGAAATAACATTAGCTATAACTGCTGAATTTCTATGGGTTTGTATGAGTAAATTCAGAACCGAACTATAACATCCCTGTAACTGGTGTTTTTTTCAATTTATACATATATATATATATATATATATATATATATATATATATATATATATATTAATTTAGAAAATATTACATTATAATATGAATGAAAATTATACATTATATGTGTGCAAGCAAACATACACATATAGCTATTTATGAGTATGCGTTTTTTTTAAATATGTATATATTTATATATATTTATATTGTTTAAATATATTTAATTTACATTAAATTACTGTTACATGTTAGTATTTTTCTTGTTTACTTTTTAAACTATATCTATTTAAAAACAATATTTTAATCTATTTTTTCAATATTAGTGTAAAAATATTTTTTTCAATATTGTTGTAGTTTCAATTATAAGTATAGGATAGTGATATTTTTGTGCACAATATTTTTGAATCAAGATATTTAGGCTTTTGATATTTTGTCAGTGAACAAGAACTAAATATGTAGGCCCCTGGAAGTGATAGTAGGCCAGCATGAAGACCTTGCAGTTATTACAAATGAGGACACCAGGAGGTCCTGGCAGCAAATCAATAACTTAGTGTTATTAGAACTGAGAGCCCAGATACCAGTAGCAGGCTAATTCCCTATTATTACACAAACAGAGGGCTTCAGAGGATTGGGACACAGGTCCTCTGGCATGTGCACCAAGCTAGAACCTCAACATCATTTAAGCTGAGGACCCTCACAATGAAAAGAGACTAGAAAAAAGGTTTATTAAAATTGAAGTACACAGAGGATGGCCGTGTGACAGAGCCCGTCTGCTACTCCAACTAAGAATTATAATGTTTGTGCTGGTGTAGTGGCATGTTTATGTTTAGCAGTTACATGGGAGTTGGAACAAGTAACACATTTTGCAAGACATCCGAACATTTAGTAGAGTTGAGGATGTGCTTGTAAGATTCTGGAGCACATAAGGTGAGTGCTTAGCTGTCAATGTAACCTCATTTCTCATAGTAAGACCCTGCTCACATCAGTAGAAGTCAGAAGCTTCACATTGTCTCAATACAGTATGGTGTAAACTCCACAAATTATATAAGTGAACACATTAAAAGAAGGTACACTTGACATTCTGTTAGGTACAGTTTTTCTAATTTTCTGTTCAGGAAAGGTATTTATTAAAGCTGATATGTACACCCAAATGTATAATTCCAATCAATGGATTTGATAGTAGCTGTATGTTGCTCTTTCATGATCATGACATCTTATAACATGTTGTTTCTAGTGGTCTTTATGTTTTTATTATACAGTTTTGGAAACAAGTAACATCCAACATCAGGAATCAGTCAACAGATGTTTTGCCCTGTGTAGCGTGATGGTTTAAGGCTTTCTTGTAGGTGACATGTCATTAAAGGGTGTGTATATTTACCAAGGGTTAAAAGGAATTCAAACATATTATGAAAGTGGTTAAGACCTTGCAGTGGACATTGGAAACGTGAATGCTTATGCAAAAATATCACACAATCAGAAATAGACAAACCGAAAGTATTAGTGCCACATGTACAACTGTTTTAGTGGCTGCAACCAGAGAATCGGGCCATTTGCAACCTCTAAAAAGGGTTGTAGCATGTATCGACCCTATTTTGAGAGTTGACAACCTGGGACCCCTTCCCCGTTGTGACTGGCAGCAAAAACATTTTTTAAGAGCAGGCAGTGGTCCCATGGACCACTGCCAATTCCTAAAAAGTGAAACCAAAACATTGAATTTTCGTTTTTGAAACACATCACATTTTACTTTGAGGAAAATAGGCTTCATATAAAAAAAAGTTACTTTATTTAAAAAGCAACCACAGACATGGGGGTCTTCTGTCCCCAGCAGGCCACCATCCCTGTGTTATTGCCAATTCCCAATGGGTCACAAATTGCTACCTGCCTCATGAATATTGATGAGGCAGGTCAATTACAACCCCATTGGAAATCACTGAGGGCCTCATTACAACTTTGGAGGTCATGAGGTCTTCAAACTCGTGGTGGTCGTCAGACTGCAGTACTCCTGGTGGTCTGACTGCCGGATTATGACCCTGGCGGTCGGACCACCAGGAGACCACCGCCAGGATCAATGTTCCCGATGGGTTGATGGCGGTTAAAGTCGTGGTCAGCCTCTGCAGCGCTGAATTTAGCACTGCTGTGCTGATCACGACTTCCCTTTCCGCCAGTCTTTTCATAGTTGGATCCCCACCACAAAAAGGCTGGCAGAAAGGCAGCACAGGCAGAACCTGCTAATACAGAGGTTTCCGCTGGTCAACCCAGTGGACACGTTGTAATGGGACAGACGGAAACCTCCAGCTTCACTGTGGTCTCCTTCCCACGGGTCTGGTGGGCTGACGGTTGGCCCGCCAAACTTATAATGAGGCCCTAAATGAGTATGAGGCACATCAGTACATTTCCTTTTGTGACTCGCAAATTCTGAGTCACTAAAATTTGCGAATTGTAAGTAGAAAAGGAAATGGTCATAAATGTGGACCTTCGTTCTTTAACAGGGCTATGAAAACCTCAAGTTGGTGGAATTACTAACTCAAAAAGTGAAACACACATAATTTGTTTAGCAGGTAGATATTAAGATGGGGGCTAGTACTGAAGGCTAATATATAGGTCAGGAAATGAGAAATAAGATCTCAATATCACTGACCTACACTTAATAAACTAGCCCTAAACACATCTCCACAACCTCTAAATACCCACAACTTATTGGACCCTTTATCAACCTTAATCAACTCAAGAATGAGGTTAAAAAAACTAAAAAAGCAAGATAGCCTTAAAAAAAAGGCAGCTGAATAAAAATAAAAAAGACTGCCTATGCATAGAAAACAATGGGAATAAAAAATAAAGTGGAACAATTACTATTATATGCATGAAGTTATTTTAGATATGAAAAAATGAATTAAGAACTATGTAGCAGCTATTCACCTTAAAAATGTTAGTGAAGGGAAAATAATTGTAAAAAAATATTAAATTATAATTATGCCTATGTTTTCCAAAATATTGCAAAACTGCCCATATAAAAAAATAAAATGGCTGTTACAAATTTAAAAATATAAACATGTTACAAAATATAAAAATAAATGTAATCATATTTATTTATTACGATGCATGTTAACAGGTTTGTGAATATAAATTCAAAAAAATTAGTGGTATGTGAAATGTGAAAGTGTATGCAAAAACCTATCAACTTGAATGAAAATGACACTGGTGTTCAAAAGAAAATGTTTATACATTATCTGTAATAATACAACAACAATACAGTATACTCTACAAATTGACATGTATACATTTTAATGACTGTTCCCACTCCAAGGTGTGCTTCATTGGGCAAGAGGTTTGGGCATTGAAGGGGGTACATTTAGTACTCACACTGTATTCAATCATATATTGGGAAGGTGTTTGCCTTAAAAGGGGTCAAATACACCGTTCATATTCCAATCTAAGCTTCATTGGGCAGGTGTTGGACTTATAGATTTACTATTCCCACCCAGTGTAAGCTAAACTAGCGAAAGTAGTGGTCCTTTGAAGATGTAAATTTACTATTCTTACTCCAAATGAAGGGATATAGGAGGAGGCATTGGACCTTGACGAGGTGTAATTTACTACTTCCACTCCAATCAAAACTGCATTGGTGAAATTTCGGACTTTGAAGGTGTTAAATGTACTATTTCCACTTCAATCAAAGGTATATTGAGGATAGTGTTGGAAATCAAACGGGTTAAATTTATTATTTTCACTAAAAGTTAAGTTAAGTTGGGGAAGGTGATAGACCTTGAAAGGGTTAGATTTATTATTCCTTGTAGTAAAGTGGATTATTAGTAGGTGAAAGTATGCACATTCAGATAGAAATAATTTTACAATCACTAATAATGTCCAGTAAAGTCTCAATAAATGAATCCTTGCTCAACTCTTGCTAGCTTGGCAACAAGCAATCAGGCTTCACTTAGAAGACAGGCAAGTGTAAAGCATTTAATATCACCAAACTGTAAATAAGTAAAAGACACAACACAATAAAACCCAACACCAATACATTTATGAAAATAGAGAATTTGTATCTTTAAAATGACACCAAAATGGCAATAATCCAATGTACGGAACAGGATTTATGAATTTTCAAAGATTAAATATAAAGTATGCAATCAAGAGCCAAAAAGCATAAAGTGCTACTCCGGGCAATCTGGTCGCACTGGACCGGGACAAAGTCAAAGTTTTAGGCCAACCGAGATGGAGCACAGGTCAGATAGGGTGAGCGCATGGTCCTGGTTAAGATTTTACCTTCGAACATAGTCACTTTTTTGAAGGTTTTCTTCTCGAATCAGACAATGGTGGTCTGTTGCATCATGATTCCTTGGTGACCATGAAAGTCTGTGTCCCCGTTATCAACAGTGAAGAGCTCCAGAGCTTTCAGCAGGACAACCCAGTGTGGAAAGGCCAAGATGCCGTTCTACATAGTTGGCGTGACTTTCGTCATTGATGCCAGTCTTCCTCTGGAGTTTTTTAACAAAACTTTGCCAAAAGTTACCAACCTTTCAGAACGTCTTGTGGATGATTTTGTTTAGGTTGAAAAGTATCCAACAGCACCTGCCAATGGTTCAGAAGCGCTGAAGTGCATCTTGGGCCCTGGGATGCAATCTTCCAAAATGCACCTGCTCAATACAGGAAATTTCAGTTGTAGATGGTTACCTGGAGTTGTCCTCTCTTTGGATATTGCGGGTGGATCCTTCCAGAACTTTTTTATCTGTTGCTGCTCAGGGAATCCACTCCTTTTCCTTTAAGAGAGACACAGTCCTTCTTATGTGGAGACTAGGAGTGCAGCTGGTACAATCCTTATGAGTGGTACAGTCCAAGGGTCCAGCAGGGCAGTCCCTTTTCTCTTGTTCTTCTAGCAGTGATCTGAGGGGCTCCTGCAGCTCTGCCATATTTATTCTTCATCTTGGATGTCAGAATGGGGGATACTACAACCAATGAGCGTAAAGTTACCACCCTGGTCTATAACCACTGCATGCAAAGTGTGATATATTTGTGACCCAGAATGGACTGTTCTCACGAAAATCAAAATAAAACAAATTGTAACCAAACCTAGAGGAGTGGCTACCTAACATCTGACTAGACTCCGCTTCCAGGCCCTCTCCTTATCTAGTTAGGGGGAATCCTATCTGGGTGGGGATCAAAAAGTGTGGGCTGGCCAGGGTCCTATGACATCTGCTCTTCTGCCTTTGAAGTCCAGCCTATCTAACCCAGCCCCATTGCTCCTCGGTTCCCCAAGAAACAGATCACCTCCCATGAAAGGGCTGTTTTGTTTCAGCCCCAGTCCTCGTCACACCTACTCAGGGAGCATCTTGGCACAGGCTGTAAAAGACTGATCAATTACAAGAGGCTGCAAGGGGGCTGCTTTAAGTAACGTCAGGATAGTAAATTCTAAAAGTACTTTCCTGAAAAGGTTATGATAAATTAAACTTTGGCAAGTTGTTGGGTTTATTGTAACCATTATTTTGATACTGCTAGCTAGGCCCAATCAAAATTTAGAGTTTATTAAAGCCCTTCCCTGTTAGCCATTGGGGCTAGCAAAACTACAATAAGTAAAAGAAGTTGTCTGTTTTTCCCTACCAGGTCATATAAAACATATTTTATATTAGCACCCTACCCTTGGGTCACCTTGGACAGACCTTAAGAGTGCCTTATGGTATATAAAAAGGTGTTTTGGACTTTGGAAGTACTTTTAGTTTCAAAGCCCAATTTGGATACAGTTTTATTTGGAACCAGCCTGCAGGCAGGCCTGGCTTTAATAAGACAAGCCAGCAGTGCACACTTATGCACATTAAGTTCACTAGGGTCCCTAAACCTATATTCCCTACCATATGCTAAGAACTTACAGGTAGGTTGTCTTGGCCAATTAGAACTATACCCAGTACCATTTACCTTTAGATGACAGAACACTGACCCTGGGCCTGGTAAGCAGTACCCAGGGTAATTTTAAAATCAGTTACCATCAGTTACAAAATTAAGGTTATGAGGGCAAAATGGGTGGCTTGCCTACATCCCTTTACAGCTTAAGCTACATTGGGAAAATATATAACATAAAAAGGATACAATAAACTATTCTCATACCAATGGAAGCTACGTTGGAGAAGTTGATGGACTTAAATATGGGGTAGATTTACTATTTTAACTCAAATCTAAGTTACATTGGGGAAAGCTGTTAACAATGAAGAGGTAAAATTAACTCCTCCCGATACAATCTAATATATATTGGGGGAGGTGTTGGACTTTAAAGGGAGTAGATGTACTATTTCTCTTCCAACCTAAGCCACATTAGGGAAACAATGAACATTAATGGGGTTGTAAGCTACTTTGGGAAACATCTTGGATATTGAATGGTTTAAATTGACTATATTTGCTCCCAATTCAACATGCATTGGGGCAAGTCTTGGACATTAAGGGTTTCATTACGAGTTTGGTGGTCTGAGGACTGCCGTATTGGCAGTGGCGGTCATATCACCAACAGGCTGGAGGAGAAGTCCGCTAAATTATGACCATGACAGTATTTTGAACAGAATACAGTCAATGCACCACCGGCACCGCCACTATGGTCAGACCGCTTTGGACGTCAAAAGGCACCTGCAGGGTGGCATAGACCATGTTTCCGCTAGACAGATTATGAGGTTGCACACCACCAAGGTTTCTGATGCGGTCGCACGACCAAGCAAACCCAGGTGGAAACAACCTGCATAAGGAGACACTCACCTTCAGGAGGCCATACTCGTCTGAAGCCGCCATGGAACCAGAACTAGTCATCATCCCGCTGCTCCTACTCACTCAGAGACTCCAGAATCAACACGGAAGATGACGTTAGCCACCATAAGTACACACACTCACCTGTCACTGTTGTAGTTTGCCAAAGTTCGTACGCTCACACAACATACTATCGCAAATGGGGAGCAAGGAACACACACACACGTAACCTGACACTGACACGCGCACTCACAAACAGCCACATATAAACCTGTATATACAGAATACACACACTACAGCCATCACACACACACATGTCAAAAACACACACCAACTCCCGGAAACACAGCACAGGCCCATTGACACACAACACCACAACACATCACAAAAACACCACAACTGCAACACCATCAATGAATTGGCAAGCACCCACAATAGACACTACCCAGTGACAAATCACACATGCAATACAATGTGCCACCAACAGGGAATGAACACACACAATCACACAACCATACAATGCAGCAAACTACACATACAGCAAACACACAGAACAGCGTATCTGACATACCCTGCACCAAACATGCACATGCATACAGTCAAAGCACACAAAGTCACACAACACTGCAGCAAACACGTCAACACAAACACCACTCAATACCATGACAACAACATATCCCCAACATACACATGCCCATTACACAACAAATACCCATTACTGGGGGACAAAAGCACTGCACACAACCTCACATGCTGCCCAGACAAAACAGGTAGCACAGGAACCGCTTACACACAAATACTCACACTCAAACAATGTCAGCCATGAACAAATCTACCCTAAGAAAAGAAATGCAGGACAAATATGTAACGTCAAAACCAACAAACAGTTGGTCCAAAGATGAATTAAGAATAATAAATATTAATGAAATGTCCAAGGCCATAGCCCTGTACGATTGTAAAAAATTCAATATGCACACAATGGACATCTGTGTGCCCCGAACTTGACTCCTGACTGCCATGTAACCTCCACAGGTAGGAGCATCAAGGGGGCAGGCAAGCACCTCAGGGATTATCGGGGTGGGGGTGGGGGGGTAGACGTTGGTTTGGGCCTAGGCTTTGGAAGGGGCCCTTTGGGATGAGGCTTGGGAGGGGGCGTATAGGTCTAGGCCTAGGGGAGGGTTAGCTTCTCTTGGGAGGGTCAGACTTCTTGGCAGGGAAGGGGCATGTGTACTTGCAGGGGGGTAGGGGAGGGCTTGGATGTAGAAGGGACAGGCCTGAGGAGAGAAACGGAGCACTTAGGCGTCTCACTGGGGAAGAGGAGTAGGGAAAAGGTAAAAACATGAAAGGAAAACTTTTTTTGAAGAAGGGGGTTTGGTTGTAGAAGGTGAGGGAGTGGCTGTCTGATGTTTATGTGTGGATGTCATGGGTGTGTGTTTGTGGGAGGTATGCTTGTGGGTGGTGGGTGTCTATTGGGTGGGTGAGTGAGTGCACTTATGTGTACGGGACTGAGGAGGTGGAGGTGCTGGGGGATGCCGTGGTGGATGGGTGACTGTTGGGGTAGTAACTGCAGGTATGGTGGATGTGCTACATGTAGGAACGTCAGTGATTGTGGTGTCTGCGGGTCTGGTGACTGGGGATGATGTCTGAGGGTCTGCTGTTGTGCTGATTGTTGGTAGGATAGCTGTAGTGGTTGGTTCTGTGAATGTTGGTATGGTGTCTGCAGGGGTATCAGGTGTAGTGTCAGTGATGCTGGGGGTGGTGAGGTTGTCAGGGCAGGTTGTGACTGTTGCTGTATCTTCATCTGTATGTTGCTTGCGTGCATGCCTGTGGTGTGCCTTGTGGTGCCTATGTTTGTCTGAGATACCCTTGGATGTAAAGGTGGAGGGATGCATGTCTGTGTGCTTTTGCTGAGTCGGGAAAAGGGGGGTTTGGGTTTGGGAAGGGGAAGGTGGAGGTAGAGGTGGAGGTGGAATGGTTGACAAAGGGTGACTTGCTGCTATCATTGTGGAGGCCAGATCCTGACAGGATTTCTGTAGGCCAGCTCGTGTACCTTAAATGCCCTCCAGGAACGCATTACTCTGTTGGACTTGAGTTGCTAGTCCCTGGATGGCATTCACGATGGTTGACTGACCCACAGAGATCGACTTCCGAAGGTCAATAGCCTCCTCACTGAAGGCAGCCGGGCTAACAGGGGCTGGGGCAGAGGTGCCTGTGGCAAAGGAGACACCCACCCTCTTGGATGAGTAGGCACAGCCAAATAGGTGGGGAGCAACAGGGAGGGCAGTGGTGGAAAGTTGGGTGATGGACTGAGATGGTGCTGGGGTGGTCCCAGACGGGTCCACCACCACCAGGGAGTGTCCACCGGAGGAGGATTACAAAGATGATGAACTGGATCCTGTCTCCCCCGGCACTCCCCTCGCTCTCTGGGCCACTGGGTCCCTCCATGTTGGTGGTATCATGACCTGAGGTCCTGTGGCCAACAGCTTCCCCACTTGCATGTGCCCCGTCTCCTTCGCTTGCCGATGCTGATGCTGGGAAACATAAAGAGAGGACGAGTCATCACGTTCTTGTCAAATATTTACATCACACTGTACACATCATTCACATTACAACCACTTGTTCTATACCCCCAGGTAGATCCAGGTCAGTGCCAACACCAGCTAAGCCAGTTATCACACACCTATTATACCATAATTTCAGTAGAGTAGTCACAATAAGCATTACATGACAGACTGACTTGCCAACATGAATCTGATTCCCTATGCACACCAACAAAGTCAAACAACAACCAAGCAATGGGAAATAATCGTAACATACATTTCTACATATCACAAACACGGAATCCACACATATCTACATTTGTAGCAAATGTCATATACCAGGAAAGGAACCACATCATGTGCCAAACACAAGACAGCATGCATGCCAAAACCATTTCATGTCAGAGTCCGCTATCTTCACTATTGACATAAGCAAATACGCAAAAAACAAACCTGCCATTTCAATGATTGGAGTATCATAGAGTATAAACACATATCAGCAACAAAGGGCACAATAGTCATGTAGGAAAAGATGATACATACTTTGTGGAGCTACTTATCTAAGTCATTTTCCACCAGTAAACAAAGCCATGTACACTTATAGGGGCCAACTTAGCCTACAAGATTTAGCCACAGACAAAACCAGGTACCATACCATCACCTTGTATGCAATGTACACCTGTCATGTGCATGAAGGCCACATACAGTACAACTAATCACAATGACTGGAAACATCAATAGCCCATTATGCATCACTATCCAAACTTCAGACAAGAATAATCTTAAATCTGTACATGACCATTGCAACATCACAACACCCTTCTGAGTTCAACATGATAAGGACATACACCTTGAGGCAAGCCAAATGACTGACTACACATACCATTCTAAGAAGATGTGAAGGTGAAATGCCACATCTGCAACACAATTCAGTCAGTGCAAACTCTAGGATTCCATGCCAAGAACCATCAAAACATATCCACAATGGCAAAAGTAAGTATGTTTAAGTTGCATCACAATGTTGATCACAACTGCACTGACCTACTGGTCAGCGTCTGCTGCACTCCCCAGCTCCTTGGCTGCTGTGCCTCTGCCTTTTGCTGGGACAAACTGAGAGTCTCCTGACTCGAAGCCCTCCTCCACCCGCAGTCTTGACCCTGTGCATCATTCCTGGTGGTCTACTGGCCGTCACAAGTAAGTATTTCTTTCTCTCTGTCACTCTTTCACTCTTTCATTCTGGCTTTTTCTGCCTTTTTCTCTCATTTTTCCTTTCTTCCTTTTTCCTTTCTCTCCTCTTTCCTCTGCCCCCCTCCCCTCCGCAAAGCACCTTTCCTGCCTCCCAGCTGACCACTCCCCCTGCCCCCTACCCTACTTAGTGGCGGCTGTGCGCAGCGGGTGCGCCGGTTGTGCGCCAAAGGCAAGCCCGTCTGCACCAATCCATGCCTGGCACGCGCCCAGTGCCAGGAACCCTGGATATCCGTCAAACCACTCACAGTACTGCCTCTGACATCTGCTGCACAATCTCCCCCAAGGACACCCACGGACCTTTTCACCTGCAGGATCTGTAACTTCTGCACCAGCCTCAAGAAGCTGAAGGTACTCTCAGCACACAAAGATACCAACAACCTCCACAACCCCATCAACTGCCTGCTCCTGAACACCCGTTCCCTCCACAAACACGTCTCTGAACTCTGGGACTTGATCGTCACTGCTTGACCGGACATCGCCTTCCTTACCGAGCCCTGGACCAACCTCACCTTGGGTCCACACATCGCGTTCGCCATTCCCAATGGTTACAGAATGCTATGAAGGTACCAGCCCTCCCATCCGGACAGAGGACTCGCCATCGTACACAATTTCTCACTACGTGTCAAGGCCGTCCCAGAAGAACACTGCACTACCATGGAACACCTTCAATTCCAACTCCACTCCAACCACAACTCCTCCATATGCTGCACCCTGGTGAACAGGCCACCCAACCCCGCCCAGCTTTCATAGACGACGTTGTAGACATCGCTAACCTCCAGGCCCTGGAGTCAGTCGACTACCTCCTCCTCAGCTACCTGAATTTCGACCTTGAGGACTGCACCAACCCAAACACCACTGCTCTACTCAACAACCTCACCACCCTTGGCCTCAGACAGCTGTTCTCCACACCCACACACTGGACCCCATCTTCACCTATAGCAACCGGATCACCATCAAGACCATCTCCACCAAAGACTGGACTGACCACCACTGCATACACTTCACAATCACTGCACCCATTAGCCACACCCACACCTCCAGGCCCCCCCACAGGAAGTGGAATGAAGTCACCAATGAGCAACTCACCTCATCGCTCACTAAATCCCTCCTTCCCACGATGCCAACCTGGCAGAATGCAATCTCAATGCATGGATCACCGAATGCGCCTACACTAGCCCCTCTCCGGCTGACATTGGCCAAATGTGTACCTAAGAAAGCCAGCTGGTTCACCATGGAACTCTCAAAATCAAAGCGTACCTGCATAAATTTAGAGAAAAAGTGGAGGATCAGCCATACCAGCAAAGACCTTGCCTCATTCAGAGCCGCAACCACCACCCACCGATGACAAATCAAGAACGCAAGAAAGGACGTACTCCAGGACTGAATCAGCTCCTCCGCACACAACTCTAAGGTACTCTTCTCAGTCATCAACGAGTTCACAGATCCCCACCACCGAAGCCACCAGCATCCCCAGTCATAGGACCTTGGCGACAAACATACCGCCTTTTTCCGCCACAAGATCCAGGACATTTACAACAGCTTCCTCCCAGAAAATCCTAGCACCGGAACCTCTGACTGACTCACCACCACCAGATTCCACCCAGACCATCAACAGCTGGTCCATGCTCACCACATAGGGAACAGTCAACATCATGAACAGCACCCACTCTGGAGCCCCCTCAGACCACTTACCCCACCACATATACATCAGAGCCAGCGTATCCATTGCCCCCGAGCTCCGGAACACAATCAACTGTTCCATCAACATGAGCACCTTCTCCAAGGACTGGAAACATGCCGAAATACACCCTTTACTGAAGAAAAATTCAGCCGACCCATCAGAACTAAAGAATTTCAGCCCATCTCGCTGCTACCCTACCCCGCCAAAGTACTGGAGAAAGCAATGAACGCACAACTACGGAATTGTATCAAGGCTAACAACTCCCTGAACAGCTCCCAGTCCGGCTTCTGCAACAACCACAGCACAGAGACAGCCCTTTTGGCAGCCACCGATGACATCTGATTATTTCTAGACCACGGCCCCAGCACTCACACTCCTCGACCTCTCAACAGCATTCTACATGGTCTCCCACAGCACTCTCTCTGTACCAGACTCAGCAACGTAGGAATCCATGGAAGAGCCCTGGAATGGATCCACTCCTTCCTTTTCAGGAAGATGCAGAGGGTCAGACTCCCGCCCTACACTTCTAAACCCACTGAGTCCCACACTGTTCAACATATACATGGCCCCCCTTGCTGCCATCATCAGAAGCCACGATATGAACATCATGTCATATGCAGATGACACACAACTCATCATTTCCCTCACCAAAGACCTGGACACGGCCAAAAGGAACTTCCACTCAGGAATGGAAGCCGTCGCCACCGGGATGAGAGAAAGCTGCCTCAAGCTCAACTCCGACAAGACTGAGCTCATCATATTAAAAAACGCCACCTCAGCTTGAAACGACTCCTGGTGGCCCACATCCCTCAGGGCCCCCCTGCACCAACTGAGCGAGCCCGCAACTTGGGAACATCCTCGACTCCTCCCTATCCATAACCCACCATGTAAGCTCTGTTGCCTCCTCCTGCTGGCACACACTCCACAAACTTCAGAAGATCTTCAGATGGATCCCAGCAGACTGTCGCAGGACAGTAACCCAAGCTTTAGTCAGTAGCAAGTTTGACTACGGCAACGCCCTGTATGCCGGGACCTCAACTAGGAACATCAAAAAATGACAACTCATCCAGAACACCACTACCAGTCTCTTTCTGGACCTCCTTCGCAGAGAACACATCTCCCAACACCTGAGGACCCTCCACTGGCTACCAGTGTGGAAACAAATCATCTTCAAGCTTCTCACCCACACGTAAAAGGCCATATACAACACAGGACCAGCCTACCTAAAGCAATGTGTCTCCTTCCACACCCTCACCAGATCCCTCCGCTCCACCCAGAAGGTACTGGCCAGCATCCCTCGCATCCGCAAAATCCTTCACCTGCACTGATTCAAAGAGCTGGAACAACCTCCCCCTGCACCTCAGACAAAGCCAGTTGCTCACCATCTTCAGGAAGAACCTCAAGACATGGCTCTTCAGATGAGACCCCTCCCCAGCGCCTTGAGACCCTCACGGATGAGAAGCCGCGCTCTACAAATATTGATTGATTGATATATTTGGACATATCAATGTACACATGATGTTGGCAGAAAACTGTTCAAATTGTACCAATTATGAAGATGTAGTGGCCTTTTTAGCTTCCCCACAACACACTGCAATATGAAATTGCTGTGTAGCCACTTACCGTCCAAAGAACGTGTACCTGGTACTAACATTCTGAACACTTATATCAACGCTATGGCTTGCACTAGGAGTTTAGTAATACCACCATGGTTTAGTACATGCAGGATGTTCATTTTGAGGAAACATCACGTGTGTCAATGTTTAGTCCTCACTTACCAATGAGGACACATCCTAACAGATCTGAGTAAGTGCAGCAAGTGTGACATATAAAATGTCTGATTGAGATCACAGCCTCACAATAATTTGACACTCATTGGAAACCCCAGAATGTTAGGTATCCACTCGACTTGTCTGATTCAATGTTTCACATCAAGATGGATCAAGGGGAATTTGAATGGACAGAGGACAAAGATAAGGAGAACTTACCATCAGGATGTTGGGAGTATGGATCTATAGGTGGCAAGGAACAACCAGAAGGGTACTAACAGCAGTACAGTGGTACATATATGACAAAGTCACATGTTGTTTTGCTTTCACTAATGACCGAGCTGACACAAATCTCTGGAATGCACTTCTTAGTTTAAAAAAGACATGTATTATTATTCCACCACGAGGTTCCTAAAAAAAGTGAAGGAGATTAGTAGTTCGAAAGCACACGTTTAAAATAGTCACAGCAATAAAAGGAAAATATATCAATATGCTTCTCAACTGCAATGCACACAGCAAATATATGTGATTATATTATATCATAATTGCGAAGCAAAGGATAAAGTACAAATTCATCCCCGTAGGGCCTGCCAAGCTCTTCATCTTTTGCATGCCAACAAGTTGATGACCCCTGTTCAACTGCGAGAAAGAGATATCCACCCTGACGGGAAAATGTCAGGCATTTGACGTCCAATCTTGACTGAGGTCTCAGAAATTCCCTCACCACTGAACAGGGCCACCTCTTTTTTAGTTTAAACAATCATGGAAGGAGCCTTCTGAAAGGCCCTCCTCTCTCAGATGGAAATAGTCAAACATGCTGGCTACTGTAGGTCAGAGTTGGAAGAAAAATGTGGAAAATTGGCCAACCTTTCAGGGCTCCCCTTCCAAGGTCGACCTGTTCCCTTCACTGGAGAAAACAAAAAATATGTGCTATCTTATCAAGCTATCGTGTTCGGTAAGAGAAAATACAAAAATACAAAAAACACAAGCTTAGTTTACCATGTGGAAAAACACAGCTCATCTGCAATGTCTCAACTGCAATGTCTAATGCCACGATAAAGCCAATAGGCAGCTAAACTGAATAAGAAATGTAATCTGCAACTGGTGAACACTGAACAACTTATATGCACAGTGGTGAAACACAAATTCAGTGGTCAAACCTACCTATTTTCACTACACATGTGAATCATCCTATGCTACTTTGCAGAAAGGATGACATAGGTGAGTAATATGTCTCATTACATAATACGCTGTGCACACCTATGTACCAATGTTAAGTACTCCACATGTAGGTTTACCCAAATAACATAGGAGCCTATGGAGACAGGGGTGCTTCTGTTCCAGTCTGCTAGCAGGTAAGTACCTGCGTCCTCTGGGAGCAGACCAGGGGAGTTTTGTAGAGCACTAGAGGGGTCCTAAGTAGGCACACGAAATACACCCTCGGTGGCACAGGGGTGGCCGGGTGCAGTAGGCAAACAAGGCGTCAGGTTTGTAATAGGAATCAATGGAGGGACCCGGGGGTCACTCAGATGTTGCAGGCAGGGCACGGGGGGATTCTCAGGTCAGCCACCGACTGGGCAAGGGTGAGGGCCACCTGCTGGTCACTGCTGCACCAGTAGTTGGTTCTTCACGGGCCTGGGGGCTGTGAGTGCAGTGCTTCTCTAGGCGTCAGGTTTCTTTTCTCCGGGAAGTCACGGTCAGGGGGGTCCTTAGGATTCCCTCTGCAGGTGTTATTGTGGGGGTGCACAGAGGTTGGCTCAGGGTGGACACGTCGTTGAAGTCACCTGGGGGTCCTCTCTGCGGCGTTGGTTTCTCTGGACACGGGCCAGGGGCATCGGGTGCAGAGTGGTGGGGACTCACGCTTCTGGAGTGAGGTGGAAGTCCCTTTAAAGATGGTTTCTTCTTGGTTGTTTAGACAGGGTTACTGTCCATGGGAGTTTCTTGGTCCTTTGTAGTTGCAGGACAGTCCTTTGTGTCGGCTGGGCCCACAGAATGCGTCACTGGTGCAGGTTCTTTGAATCATGAGACAGGTCGGTAGGGCTGGGGTCAAAGCAGTTGTTGTCTTCCTTCTTCTCTGTGGGGTTTTCAGGTCAGAAGTCCTTCTTCTTTGTAGGTCATCAGGAATCTGATTTCCTGGGTTCAGGGTCGCCCCTAAATATTACATTTTGAGTTTGTTGAGGGCTGGAGGGCAGTAGCAATGGCTACTGTCCCAGAGGGTGGCTACACCCTTCTTGTGCCTCCTCCATTTGGGGATGGGGGCACATCCCTAATCCTATTGGGCTAAATCCTCCAAAGCAAGATGGAGGATTTTCTAAGGAGGGGGTCACATCAGCTCTGGCCACCTTAGGGGTGGACCTGGCTGAGGGGGTGACTCCTCCTTGTTTTTCTCATTATCTCCCTGGACTTGCTGCCAAAAGTGGGGGCTGTGTCCGGGGGGCAGGCATCTCCACTAGTTGGAGTGCCCTGAGGCGTTCTAACACCAGGCTTGAGCCTTTGAGGCTCATGCCAGGTGTTACAGTTCCTGCAGGGGGGAGGTGTGAAGCACCTCCACCCAGGACAGGTGTGAAGCACCTCCACCCAGGACAGGCTTTGTTCCTGGTCACAGAGTGCACAAAGGCACTCACCCCATGTGGCCAGAAACTAGTCTGGAAGTGACAGGCTGGCAGAGACCGGTCAGCCTAGCACTAGCAGTTGGGCTGGCATGCAGGGGGCATATCTAAGATGCCCTCTGTGTGCATGTCTCAATACATTCCACACTGGCATCAGTGTGGATTTATTATGCTGAGAAGTTTGATACCAAACTTCCCAGTATTCAGTGTAGCCATTATGTAACTGTGGAGTTCGTGTTTGACAAACTCCCAGACCATATACTCTTTATGGCTACCCTGCACTTACAATGTCTAAGAATTGCCTTAGACACTGTAGGGACATAGTGATCATGCAGCTATGCCCTCACGTGTGGTATAGTGCACCCTACCTTAGGACTGTAAGGCCTGCTAGAGGGGTGACTTACCTATGCCAGAGGCAGTGGGCTGTGGGCATGGCACTCTGAAGGGAGTGCCATGTCGACTTACCCTTTTTCTCCCCACCAGCACACACAAGCTGTGAGGCAGTGTGCATGTGCTGAGTGAGAGGACCCCAGGGTAGAATAATACATACTGCAGCCCTTAGAGACCTTCCCTGGCCACAGGGTCCTTGGTACGAGGGGTACCTTTTGCAACGTACTTATCTATGTGCCAGGGCTATGCCAATTGTGGAGACAAGGGTACAGTTTTAGAGAAAGAACACTGCTGCTTGGGCCTAGTTAGCAGGGTCACAGCACACTTTCAATCAAAGCTGGCATCAACAAACGTCAAAACGTTATGGGGTAACCGTGCCAACAGTGGCATTTTCCTACAACCCTCTTATGGCTTTTGAGCTGCCCTCAAACACCCATCCAACTCAGGGTAGGCCAACAATAATCTGTGGGCCATTAGAGGTGGGTCAAGGTCTGAGGGGCACCTCTTCATCCTTGGGAGGATATCCCCAGCTGGGACTCAGAGGTCTTACAGGCCCAGCGTCTCAGGTCCTCCCACTGCTTTCAACAGTGGGTGCTCCGCCCGCTGTGGACACCCAGGCTCCCCCTTTTCTTGGCAATGGCGCACCAGATCCCCTTTTTCTGATGGGCGTTGCCCTGCATGGATGACACAGACAAGAGGAGAACATCAGGTACACATGCTCCATTCCCAAACAAGTAGGATGAACAATTGTTAGTGCAAGTTGCCATTCATACCATTTCTCACACTTCAAACTCTTTTGCAAGTCGCCCTGTGCAGTCAGGCCATGTGTGAAGTAGAGTCAGGCATACAACATGCATACCCAGTACCAGGTTTTGCCCAGAAACATAGAACCAAACCACAAGCATGTCCTTTATAGGGTGCATCTCAACAACAATTTGTCACAGCAAGATTGATGTAAATGTCTTCCTATGCACATTTGCACATAACTATCTATCCCCACGTGTTATCTCAATACCTCATTCATGCACCTTTAATCTACCTTTTCAGACACTGCACCTTTCACCCATTGGTGTTGCATTGGACTCACCTGCTCCTCTAGTGCACCATATAGCTGTTCATACAGGGGTAGAACCTTTTCCACAAACTTGGTCAGCTTTTCCACCAAGAAGGCAGGAGCCCTATCACCCGCAGGATGTGTCATGATTGCTCCAGGAGGCAGTACACAATAGCTCAGGTCGTGGAGGTCTTGCTGGAAGCAATGTCAGGGGTCAACTGAGGGATTGTGCAGAAGATGGCGGTCACATCTGCCACAAACAGCACCGTCACAACCAGCAGACATCGCCATTGGCCCAAGTCCACCAAAGGCAACAATGTGTTCCAATGGCAATGTCCACCATGGTTGTAACTGCCTACCTACATGACAGCTTCCACCAGCAGAATTAGGTCACTTCCTGATGTCCTGTACAGGAGGACAGGCAGCTGCCATTTTGGGATTCTAATATGTATGATAAAGTAATGAAAGTTGTCATTTACAGAAACCTAATATCTATGACAGTGTGTGAAGTGCCGGCTTATTGTTTACAAGTATTAATGTGCATGTGATTAGTAGAGGAAATGAAATGAGGTATTTTGGTTTAGCCATATGAAACAGTGTTCTCACCATTCTAATGACAATCAGAAGATGACATAGGTTCAAAAATATATGTGTGACATGTCTACTGGTTTGATGTAACTTTCACTGTAGTGACATCTATCACCATGTAGAGAACATGCGAGGTTATAGGGGTTTTAAATCTGGTACACTTTCATATGTTTGCACACTATGTGCTGAATAACACATGTTCACTGTTTCATGTGAAATGATTTTGATATGTGTGTGTGACGTTAATGTGATCATACTTATGATGACTGGGTTGAATCATTCACATTCATTCTAGTGTTTTCCCTCATAGTTACCCAGGCCTCAGGAGAGCAAGAAAACCTCCACTGTACCGTCCACTAGCAGACCTGAAGACCATGGAGACACACATGTAATGTAAATAAATCACCTGGATAGGCATACAATTATGGATCTATGTTGTCAGTTGGAGCTAGATCTGATGCTTGCCATTTGCAATCCTAATAGCATACCTCCCATCGCTCAAGTCATGTCGGTGCTGCACTTCCTGGCCACTGGGTCCTTTCAGAATACAGTGGCCTTTACTGTAGGTATGTCTCAGCCCATGTTCAGTCGGGTTTTGAAGGCTGTACTGTCTGCATAGTTAAAACACCTGGACAGCTACATCAGATTGTTGCAACATGAGGATCTGGCTCATGTGAAAGCCAATTTTGATGCTTTGGGACACATTTCACATGTGATTGGAGCCATAGATGGCACCCATGCAGCCATTGTTCCCCCAAGTGGAAAGGAACAGACATATAGGAACATGAAAAACGTCCACTCTATAAACGTCCAAGTGGTGTGTGTGGCTGACCTCTACATTTCACAAGTTTGTGCAAGGTATCCAGAATCAGTTCATGATCCCTTCATCATGCGGAACAGCAATATCCCACTGATGACACGACTATACACAGAGAGGGCCTGGCTGGTTGGTAAGTCATGTATATCATGTGTGTCAGTACCTTTTTTCCTTCTACCATAAATGTGGGTGTCCAAGATTAAAGTTTGGATTTTTGTTGTAACTATACCTTTCAGGAGACTGGCTACCCAAACCGCCCTTGGTTATTGACACCAGTAAGGTACCCAATCTGCTTTAATTAGGCACACGGAAGGACAAGGCGTTTCGGTGAGTAGACTGTTGGGCTCCTGAAACAGAAAAATGCTGTACAGAAAAATATGGAGAAGCCCTTCTCTAGTCACCCTACAAGGTCTGTGAAATAATTGTTGCCTGCTGCATGGTCTACAACCAAGCCACATTCATACCACATGAGGGGGAGCCTGCAAATCCTGTGGTGGGAATGCAGATATGCCAAGTGAGGATGAGCATGAAGAGGATGAAGCTAGAGACATCAGGGCAGATATAATCAATCAGTACTTAAACTGACTCAAGGTATGTGATGTTACTAATCATATTCCATAGGGCATCGCTGAGGTAATGCATGCCATGTAATATGCTTCTTGCCACCATCAGTGTGATCCAAAGCTCATGATTCAGATATGCATGCTGGATGTTCCTTCGAGTTGTGTACAGAAATTTACTGTACATGGTCTAATGTTAAGCACATGTACAATCAAAGTAACTTTAGTAGACAATATGATACTTGTGTTCCACTCTGGCCTATATCTTATCTTTGTCAATCACAGATTTGCAGACTGGCTGTTTGGCCCATCCTCATTTGGCATCGTCAGACAGTGTCACAGGCAGATGGGATTTGCTGACTAACATGAGATGTAGACATGGTATAGACCAGGTACTGTTTTACATCAGGTTTGTGGTGTGTGAATTCTATTTATTTAATAGACCTGTTTTGTGTTGGGGGTGGCTCAAATGGTGGCATGTGTTTGTCAATTTGTGTCTGACAAATGTCACAATGTGGAATCTAGACCCTTCACCATCATTATGGTTTGTGTTGTATGTGACCTAACTTGTGAATAGCTGTCAGTGTGTTTTCTCATTGCAGACCAATGCACATGTGTTTGAAGACTGACAATGGTGAGTGGATAGCCTACAGATACCTGACCATGGTAAGTGGAAGGTTCCATGACTGGAGAGCTTAGTACTGACTTTTTGATGGGGCATGGTAATTTGGGATGACAGATATAGGTATGTGATACGGCTTTAGCTTCTGATACATTGAACTAATCTGCCTGCCTCTAGTATGGTGATAGACTGACATGTCCATAACTTCTGTATTCTGTGGGTTGGCAGTGTATGCCACCTATGCTGGAACACTGAAGTCCACAGCATTACTTCACAATGTGCTGATTGCCATTACTCTAATACATTTGTGGAGATGTACCATACAGGTGACTTGTGTCACAATACCAATGCAATGTATATTCTGGTTGTGCAGCAAATGTGTGATGATCATTACAGCGGTATAACATTGAAGAAGAACATTGTGGTACAATTGTTTTCATACATGTCAGTTGTTCATGGTTTATGGTTGATACATCACACTTACACAGGATCTGTGATTATGTGGAATTTATTGGAGAGTGAATAACAAAATGAGTGAATTGAAACAAAAAAATGAAATGATTAGGATAGCGAAGGGGTCAGTCACAGTAGATGAAATCATCAGGATAGCAGCTGCACCATTTGGGAACACAATTCTAGTGTCCTTGCACCATAGGCTAATGGAGTTAGGTGTCAGAAGAGTTAACAAGGTGTCTAAGCCACGCACAAGGGGACAAATCAGGAGAGGTTCACTTCCTGGCAGTGGGTTTGATTTTGGCATCTGCTCCTCCTGGATGTCCGGGTGGACGTCCACATTTGTGGGAGTTTTCTTCTGCTTCAGAGGGTGTGGTGTCTGAGGCATTCCCTTCCCCTGGCAGGGCCTCAATTCCACTAGTAATCAAAGATGCTGAGGGGCCTGATGTCTCATGGCTAGTGAAAGAGGCCTGACTTTGGGTGACAGAGCTACACAGGGTTGTGTTGATATCCCTCAGCACCCCAGCAATGGATGGCATTTTGTGTCTGCCACTGCTGCATGGCTTCCTGGTGGTTGTCCTGTTGCAGCTGTCTGATCTCCCCCATCATGGTTAGTACCTGGCCCACCATGCCTTTGGGGTTTTGGTAGGCTCCCAAGACTTGGGAGATGGTCTTCTGGTCATTTGTGTCGCTTGGAGCACCCCATCCTCTGGCCTACACCATCCCTCCAATGCACCCTAGCCCCACGTACCTGTGCCCCTGGCACAGTGTGTCCACTCACACTGGTGGAAGGACCATCATTGTCAGTGGTATCATGAGGAGACTCGGGTACCTGTACTTGGGGGCACATGATAGAAGAGACTGTCCTTGGAGCACAGGTTTAGGGGAGAATGATTGCTTGTAAGGTAGTTGCAACAGGGCTGGGAGGAGTTGTTGTGGGCAGGGTGAGGCTGACAGTTGCAGGCTGACAATGTGTACCTGATGGGCCAGCTTCATCCTGAGTGTCCGTACATCCAGAGCTGTTTTCCTCACAGGGGCCTTCATCCAGAGTGGTAGTGTCTGTCTCTGGTATCCTCTCCATGTTGGGGATGGTAAGGTTACCTGTTGGAGATGTGGAACACACAGTTGGTGTATGTGATGCAACAAGTGATGTAGCAATTAGATAACTAATCATGATATATGGGATGCACACACTGTCTTTACATGATACCCTGACATGGCAATGACTGCTGCTACTTAATCTGGCTTAGTGGAATGTGGGACACAGAGAAATGAAATTGCATGCAGCAAGAGCTGTGCTCTTGAAGTATGCTGGTGTTGAAATGACTGCCAATACTCTCATATCCTGGCTGAGTGCAGGCATGGCAATGTATATTTTTCTCCTCGTAAGGTGTGTGGCTTCATTGTGTCAACTATAAGCTGAACAATTCACAATGGTGTCAGAGCTGGCACACAATGTAGGTGTTACAGTTTGTCTTGGACCTCTGTCTGGATGTACTTCAAGTGTGTGCAGTTTGATATTTATGTTTCCCCGCAGGTGAGTATCTGACATAATTAGGGAGGTATTCTCAGAGTTCAGTTTGGTATGTAACAGAGCTGTAGCTGTGTTTGTCTTGTAATGGTACTGGTAGTGGGCCATTGCATATCTGTCATTGGCATGAACAGTTAAATGGTGCACCATTCAGGATGGATTACTTTAATAGTTTGTTTCACGTGCAAGGCATTTTAAATTGAGTGCACTGTTCTGGTTTTCTTTATGGTGAAACAGTGCCTTCTTGGAGTTGTAGTGCTGTCAGTTTCCAGGACTTCACATGCCCTTCCTAAACACTGTGGCCCATGGTGAGTTTACTTGACATGTGGCATGGCAGTGAGGGGTATTTGGAGATTTTGACAGAGGGGTGGTGGGTGGTTTGGTCATTGGGGTGGGGAAAGGTGATGATTAAGCATGCAAGACAAAACTGTTTAGTGACATTATTGGTGTAGTGACTTCCATGACTCCACTCCCCAGGTATTCCTGTCAGGCCCTCAGGATGCAGGATATCCAAGACCTTCTCCTCCCATGATGTGAACTGTGGGGGAGGAAGTAGGGGCCCACCACCAGTCTTGAGGAATGCCAGCTGGTACCTGGCAGTCATGGACCGTACCTTCACCCTGAGGTCGTTCCAACTCTTTCTGATGTCCTCCTTTTTGTGTGGGTAACTGCCTACTGCATTCACCCTGTCGACTATCCTTTTCCACAACTCCATTTTCCTGGCTATTGATGTTTGCTGGACCTGTGCTCCAAATAGAGATGGCTCTACCATGACAATTTCGCCCACCTTGACCCTCAACTCATCATCAGTGAAACGTTAGTGTTTTTGTGGGGATATGGTAGTGGTGCTAAAGATGGTGAGGTAGTGAATAGAAGGATGAGTGATGTTTGTGATGAGGTGTGGGTGCTGTGGTGTGAGTGGGTGACAGTTGTATATTGTGTGGGTTAGTAAATTGTGTTTTGTGTCTGTTGTATAATGTGGGATGTGTGCTGAGTGTTATGTATATGGGTGCCTATTGTTTGTTTTGCTAGCTTCTGTGGTTTATCCTACTCTCTGGGTCTGAGTGGCGTTCTGGTTGCAAAGAACTGTGTTGTGTAGGGGGTATGTTTTATAGTGCAGTGTGTTGGAGTGTCGGGTGTGTGAATGTGTGTCAGGTGTGGGATATTCAAACTTTCCAATGTGGAGTGGTGTTCTGAGCGATGTGAGTTTAGTCCGCTGTGGTTAGCACCGCTAATGGTTATCCACCATGGAAGAACTGCTCTCGTGATTTGTGAATCGTAATTTGATCGGTTGATTTTTGTCAAGCTGGTGGTGCTGGTAGTCTGACTGCCTTTTTTCACCCCACCTGTGTTGGTGGTTTCAGAAAATTGGCTGTTTTTTTGGTGGTCTGAGCTGTGCATCTCTTAAAACGTCTGTCAGATGACCACCAATATGGCGGTCTTTTTGCATCTGCAACTGCGGTGGTCTTAACATCATACGCCCAATATCATAATGAAGCCCTAAATCTGTTAAGTTTACTACCCCCACTCTTATATAAACTAAATTGGGGAAGGTGTTGAACTTTAAAAGAGGCAGATTTACTATTTCTACTTAAGCCTTTGAACGTTGAAGAGGTACAATTTACTACTCCCATTCCCATCAAAGGTACAATAATGAAAGCATTGGACTTTGAAGGTGTTAAAGCAACTATTTCAATCCTAATCAAAGGTACACTGAGAACTGTGTTGGAAATTTAACGGGTTGAATTTACTATTCTCAAGACATTTTAAGCTACGTTGGGGATTTGGGGAAGGTCAAGTAAGTACCTACACTTAGCAATAGTCCACTAACCCCCACTTAGGTCCATTTAGGTCTCAATAAATTAAACACAGCTTAACCCTTGGTAGCTTGGCAATGAGCGACAAGGCTTAATTTAGGAAACAAGTGTGTAAAGCATTTAAAAATCACAAACCAGTAAATAAGTAAAACACAAAACACAATAAAAACCCAACACCAATTCATAACACTAGATTATATTTTTATCTTTAAAATGACACCAAAATGATTAAAATCAGATAAGGGGAACTAAAGATATACATTTTTAAAGAATTAGGGGGTCATTACAACATTGGTGGTAAAAGCCGCTTACCGCTGTGCAGAAGACCGCCAAAACACCGCCGCGGAATTCCGCACAGCTATTATGACACACATCTCGGAATCTGCCGAAATTCAGACACCCACACAACTCCGCCACACCAAAGGTCAGTGTTAAACTTGCGAAAACAATTCCTCCACCGTCACGGCAACAGAAACACGCCCATGCTATCATGACCCACAAATCCACGCGGCGGTCTTTCAACCGCGGTATTCCATTGGCGGTACACACCGCCGCGCTCAAAATACACACACATCTCCAAAACACCGCCACATTGGACAATTCCAAATACACACACCTGACACACATACAAACACCACTCCCACACACCCAATTCAATATAAAACACACCCCCACATCACCCACAAACCCCTACGACCATAATTCACGAACGACGGCCAGAGAGACAGAGAGCACAGCAATTGAGAACCCCACCACACAGAGGCACACAACACTATCACCCATACAACATTCCACGCACAAAACAGCACACACCACTACACATTACCACACACATCAACACTTACACCACCCCACACATCACCCACACCACCCCATGTCACGCCAAAGACACCCCCGGTTTTCCGAGGAGGAGCTCAGGGTCATGGTGGAGGAAATCCTACGGGTAGAGCCACAGCTATTTGGCTCACAGGTGCAGCACACCTCCATAGCCAGGAAGATGGAGCTATGGCGCAGAATCGTGGACAGGGTCAACGCTGTGGGACAGCATCCAAGAAATCGGGAGGACATCAGGAAGAGGTGGAACGACCTACGGGGAAAGGTACGTTCTGTGGTCTCCAGGCACAACATCGCCGTACAGCGGACTGGCGGCGGACCCCCACCTCCTCCCCCACAACTAACAACATGGGAGGAGCAAGTCTTGACCATCATGCATCCAGAGGGCCTCGGAGGAGTCGGTGGAGGAATGGACACTGGTAAGTCAAATCTTAACTATCATATCCCCCACCCTACCTGCATGCTATCACACACCCCCACACTCACCCCCTCCCCTATCACCCCAAATCCTCAATAATGTACTAATAACACAAACCACTGATCCCAACACCAAGCCCTGCATGACACAACTAAGCATGGTCACCCCTCACCAAAGCATGCTCACTGCACATACCCAGAACAACCCTCTAACCATCATCACACAAACCCACACACAGGAATGCTTGCACTGGGGTACACGCACACCCACCCATTGCACACCATTACACACACACATGCAATAATCATGCTCTCATATCCCTGCAGGACCACTAAGGAACGTCACCACACCAGAGGGTCCAGACATCTCCACTCCACCCACAGAAGAGGCCCACAGTGACGACAGCAGCTCTGCCCTACTGGATCCTGATGACCAGCCCGGACCATTGTGGGCCTCGGGACAGTCGGTTACCCTTGCACAGGCACAGCCCAACACTGACCTTCCACCCTCTGGTAACACCAGCACAGCACCCACCCAGCGGGCCCATACCTCCGTATCCAGGACACGTCAATCAGCGGTGTATCCACCACTACAGGGAACCCAGGATAACCCACCACCCCAACAACAACAGGGACCTGGGGGCAGTGGTAGTGGGCACACGGTCCAGGGGACGGAGGGACAGGAACACAGGGGAACTGGGAGGGCTGCTGTGCGACAGGGGGCAGACAGGCCAAGGGAGCCCACTCTCCATGAGGTCCTCTCCTCCATCATGGGAGCATCCCACCACTCCCAGGAGATGATGGCGACGGTCCTGGCCAAGTTTCAGGAGACCCAGCGCCTGCAGGAGGAGCAGTATTTGGGGTTCAGGGAGGAGCTCAGAACCATCAGCTCCGCCCTGGGCACCATCGTAGGAGTGCTGAAGGACGTACAAAAGACCATGAGGGACACCGTGGCACTCCAAGGGGCCCCTGACACTAGCCTGGATGATGAACTGCCCACCACCTCCGCCGGCACTAGTGGACAGGACGCCCCGCCACAGGACCACCACACCAGCACCCCACCCCCTGCAGACGGACAACCACCACGCAAGAGGTCCCTGAGATCCAGGAACAGGACAGAGCAAGATGGCAAGACCCCCGCCAGGAAATGAGACCACCCTGATTGTCTTCCCACTGTCCCACTTTGTTAGCCTGTCCATACTTTAACTGCCCCAGCTCCACTTCCTATGCCCATATGGGCAGTGCACCTGTGCGACCAATAGACTGGACTCTGCCATGGACATTCCTCCACCGTCCCCCATCACCATTTTACAACCCCCCTCCATTTTTGAGCACTTAAATAAACACCCTTGAACCACAAAACAATCTGGAGTCAGTCTGTGATTTGTTAAATTTGTATTATCAATGACAGTGTCAAAATGCGTTTTCAATTGTGAAGCCAACATACCTATGTCACACATCACAAGTCCTTGAAGGATGCAAGCAGATGACACACGTTGGTAACCACACCTGTGAAACCGTAATGGAAAGGTACAACTCAGTGACCAAATAGTGCTATGGAATGACAGACATGATAGAGGTAGAAGTGTGAAAGTGAATGTAATGGTAAAAAATAAATGTTCTCACCTGTGTGTCACTGGAAATATTGCTGTTTGACTGACTCCCTGTTGTCTACGTCTTCTTCCTCAGCTTCCTCCTCATCACTGTCCACAGGCTCCACAGGCTCCACAGCTGCCAAAACACCGTCATCTGGACCATCCTCCTTCAGAAAAGGCACCTGTCGTCGCAAAGCAAGATTGTGAAGCATCGAGCAGGCGATGATGATCTGGTACACCTTCTTCGGTGAGTAGAATAGGAAACCACCTGTCATGTGGAGGCACCTGAACCTGGCCTTCAGGAGGCCGAATGTGCGTTCGATCACCCTCCTAGTCCGCCCATGGGCCTCATTGTAGCGTTCCTCTTCCCTGGTTCTGGGATTCCTCACTGCGGTCAATAGCCAGGACAGGTTGTGGTAACAAAAGTCCCCTAATAGCCACACACGGTGCCTCTGGAGTTGACCCATCACATACGGGATACTGCTATTCCGCAGGATGTAGGCATCATGCACAGAGCCAGGGAACATAGCATTTACCTGGAAGATGTACTGGTCTGCCAAACATACCATCTGTGCATTCATGGAATGATAACTCTTCCGGTTCCTGTACACCTGTTCACTCCTGTGGGGGGGGACCAGAGCTACATGGGTGCCATCAATAGCACCTATGATGTTGGGGATATGTCCAAGGGCATAGAAGTCACCTTTAACTGTAGCCAAATCCTCCACCTGAGGGAAAACGATGTAGCTCCTTACGTGTTTCAGCAGGGCAGACAACACTCTGGACAACATGTTGGAAAACATAGGCTGGGACATCCCTGATGCCATGGCCACTGTTGTCTGAAAAGACCCACTTGCAAGGAAATGGAGCACTAACAGCACCTGCACTTCAGGGGGGATTCCAGTGGGATGGCAGATTGGTGACATCAGGTCTGGCTCCAACTGGGTACATAGTTCCTGGATAGTGGCTCGGTCAAACCTGTAGGTGATGATTAAATGTCGCTCCTCCATTGTCAACAGGTCCACCAGCGGTCGGTACACCGGAGGATTCCGCCATCTTCTCAAATGTCCAAGCTGACGGTGCCTAGGAAGGACAACAGCGACCACAGAGTCAACAAATTTCCAGGTATGTACCCACAGATACACAGAACACGACACCAAACACAAAACTCTTCCTGTATGTGTGTAGAGTGTAGGCCTAGGTATGTGTGACGCAGTAGTAAATGAAGCCATGTGGGCCCCTGAAATGGCGGCTGCCTGACCTCTAAACTGGGACAATGGGATGTGAGGTATCTGCGCTGGCGTTGTACCCCGTCGCGGTAGGCGGTCGTAGACCGCGGCGCAATGCCTCATTGGTTAACATTGGACCCTATGGGTCCCAGGAGCCAATGATGAAGTGCGCCGGCAGTGATGATACGAACCGCCACGGACGTCACCGCCGCGGACGTGACCGCCATTTTCTATCTGTTCAATCACTCGATACCTGATCTTCGACAGGAGAGGACCTACTAAGTGCTGCTGTGACCTCGGTCTGGAAGAGACAATGGCTGCTGCGTCTGGGGAAAGGGCCCCTGCCTTCACTGCTTAGGAGTTGGAGAAGCTCGTGGACAGCGTCCTCGCCCAGTACACGCTACTCTACAGTCCTCCAGACCAACAGGTAAGTACCAAGGGAGCACGTTGTATGGGCTATGCCTGGGTGGAGAGGGCTGGTTGTAAGAAGGAAGGGTGCAGAGTTCAGGGAACATGAAGGACTGTGAATGCATGTGCCACATGGCAAGGGGAGGGATGGGGGCCACTCACATCGACGGTGCAGTTGGTAATGACTTTTCTTCTTCCCCTGTGCATGTCATGTAGGTCAGCGCCCACCAGAAGAAGGACATTTGGCATGCCATCGCCAAGGACGTCAGGACCCTGGGGGTCCACCAGAGACGGGGCGCCCACTGCCGGAAAAGATGGGAGGACATTCGCCGCTGTAGTAAGAAGACGGCGGAGGCTCAGCTGGGGATGGCCTCCCAACGTGGGAGGGGTGCCCGTCGCACCATGACCCCCCTGATGTTCAGGATCCTGGCGGTGGCCTACCCGGAGTTGGATGGGCGCTTAAGGGCATCACAGGAGACACAAGGGGGTGAGTACACTCTCATTCTGGGGACTTTGCGCGCAGTGGAGGGGTCTGGGTGGGGGAGGAGGGATGTGTGTTTCCCTAGGCCAGGGCGACTTACGTAGGCTAGGCCCCTCCGTAATGCAGGCCATGTGCCAATCCACCCCACCTCAGTAGAGGGCCAAGTACAGGTATACATGCCCCTGTGGCATCCATGTGTGCAGATGTCCACCATAGCCATGTAGGCCAGATCCCAGGAATTGCATCTGTAGTGGCCAAGAGCATGGCGAAGTGCAGAGGGCTGCTGTGTCTGTATTGTCCGCCAACGGTAGCGGTAAGCCATGCACTCAACCTGTCTTTCTTCTGTCGTCCCCCCACCTTTTTCTGCTCTCCCTGTTCTTTTGTGCATCAGCATCATCAGGCGGAGGTACAGTGGCACCGGAGCACGAGGGAGCTACATCCCACATGGCCATGGAGGGCCACACCATGGACTCTGAATACACCAGTGGGACGGAGGGCGAGGGGAGCTTCACGTCGGGCACCGGATCCCCAACCGGCGGCATGGACTCGTCCGCCGATGGGAGCTCCCTTGTGGTGGCGGCATCATCTGTGCCCCCCACTTCTACAGGTACAGCCGCCACCTCCCCTACCAGCACCGCCCTCCCAGCAGCCCCTCAGCGTTCGCCCCGTGCCCGCTCACCCAGGAGGGTGGGCATCACCTTCGCCCCAGGCACCTCAGCCCCTGCCCCTGTCACCCCTGCTGCCCTCAGTGAGGAGGCCATTGACCTCCTCAGGTCACTCACTGTTGGGCAGTCTACCATTGTGAATGCCATCAAGGGTGTAGAAAAGGAGTTGCAACACACTAATGCATTCCTGGAGGGCATTCATTCTGGTCAGGCTGCCCATCATCGAACCCTGCAATCTCTGGCCTCAGCACTGATGGCAGCCATTGTCCCTGTGTCTAGCCTCCCCCCTCCAACTTCCTCCACCCAGACCCAATCCCCTGTACCCCAGCCTATCCCAAGCACACCATCAAATGAGCATGCATACACCTCAACACACACAAGTAGCTCAGGCAAACATAGGCACCACACAACCCACAGGCACTCACGAAAGCATCACCCACATACAGACACAGCAACATCCACTGCCTCCACTGTGTCCCCCCTCCTCGTCGTCTCCCTCCTCCCTCCCAGTGTCGTCTACACTCTCACCTGCATGCACTACATCTACAGGCACTAGGACTCGCACTAGAACACCCAGCACCACACACCGCTCACCTGCACTCACCACCCCCACTACCATTTACACGTCCCCTGTGTCCACTCCCAGTGTGTCTGTGACGCCCCCTCACAAAGTACACAAACGTGGGCACCACACACACAACATCCATCCACCTCACAACAGCCTCCAGTACCTGCACCTGCACCCAAAACACCTAAAGGTGCACCTCCTACAACCACCTCCTCTTCCTCCACTCCCAGACCCCCTCCAGCTACCCATCCCAGTCTTCGTCAGCAACTCTTCCTCAGCAACGTTGACCTCTTTGCCCCCACCCCCAGCCCTCCAATTCATAAGTCCCGTAGTAGCACCTCAGCCAAAAAAAACTCCAGGACCTGTGGTGCGTGTACAAGGTGTGTGGAGTGCACCGGCCACCAGGGCAGCCAGTGTGACATGGAGCCAAAGCACTGCCAGTCCACCCCCTGTAAAGCACCTCAAGTTGGAAAGTGGCCGACGGGACAGGGTGAAGGCTCCTGGCGGCAAAACTGCTCACAAGGGTCCCAGGGGGATTGCAGAGTCAGCTGTGACTCCTCCAAAGGTGGTGAGGGGCCAGAAGAAGTCTGCACAGCCTGGTAAGAGCAGCACGGCGGAGAAGGGGGCCATCCTCCCCGGCGGCCTGGACGCCACTGCCAGCACCCACGTCACTGGTCAGGAGACCACTGCCGGAGTCAGTGCCCAGGAGGGCAGCAGTATCATCACTGGTCAGTAGACCACCGCCGGAGTCAGTGCCCAGGAGGACAGCAGTATCGTCACTGGTCAGGAGACAACCGCCGGAGTCAGTGCCCAGGAGGGCAGCAGTATCGTCACTGGTCAGGAGACCACCGCCAGAGTCAGTGTCCAGGAGGGCCCTGGCAGCCACAGCCCGCTGGGCAATGAGGGACCGTCATGCCACACACCAATGCACAGATCAGAGACCGCCATGGCAAAGCACTGCTGCACAAGGAAAACACCGCCATGGCAAAGCACCGCTGAACAGGGCAAAGCACTGCTGAACAGGTCAGAGACCGCCATGGGAAAGCACCGCTGAACAGGGCAAAGCACCGCTGAACAGGTCAGAGACCGCCATGGCAAAGCACCACTGAACAGGGCAAAGCACCGCTGAACAAGGAAAACACCGCCACATCAAGCATTGTTATCCCATGTGCAGCTGGGACAGTGACAGAACAGGAACCGTCACAGGGAGCCTGATGCAGTCTGGGCACCATTCCCCTTCCAGAACCAGTGGAGACATGCATCCACTCCGTCTGTCCTTAACAGGATGAAGCACTCTGGGCACCAGTCCCCCTCCAGAACCAGTGGAGACATGCATCCCCTCCGTCTGTTCTTAACAGGATGAGGCACTCTGGGCACCAGTCCCCCTCCAGAACCAGTGGAGACTGTTATCCACTTGAGAGACTGTGGCTTTGCACTCCCCAGGATGGTACAGTGGGCAAACCACCCACTGTAGAGACTTGAGATACTGTGACTTTGCACTCCCCAGGATGGTACAGTGGGCAAACCACCCCCTGTAGAGACTTGTGAGACTGTGGCTATGCACTCCCCAGGATGGTACAGTGGGCAAACCACCCACTTGGGAGACTTGAGATACTGTGACTTTGCACTCCCCAGGATGGTACAGTGGGCAAACCACCCCCTGTAGAGACTTGTGAGACTGTGGCTATGCACTCCCCAGGATGGTACAGTGGGCAAACCACCCACTTGGGAGACTTGAGAGACTGTGGCTTTGCACTCCCCAGGATGGTACAGTAGGCAAACCACCCACTGTAGAGACTTGTGAGACTGTGGCTTTGCACTCCCCAGGATGGTACAGTGGGCAAACCACTCACTGTAGAGACTTGAGACACTGTGGCTTTGCACTCCCCAGGATGGTACAGTGGGCAAACCACCCATTTGTGAGACTTGAGAGACAGTGGCTTTGCACTCCCCAGGATACATCAATGGGCATGGAGCCCCGTTGTGGATCTGGCGTGGTGCTGTAATCCGGCTGAGGTGCCCCCCCCCATTCCCTTCCCCTTGAGGTGCCTGTTGTATTTCTATCTGATGACCCTGCAGTGTTCTCTCCGTTTGTGGACAGGTATCTAGTGTGGGCCTCGCCCATGCATTTTTGGACCAGTGGTGCACGGACATTGATATGTGCATACCTGCACTACTTCTCGTAATGTCTATAATTTTGAATGTGTATATATATCTGTATTTATTTGGAACTGTATTTTGATACATTACAATGTTTGAACTGATTTCCTTTTGTCTTTGCATTCTTCCGGGGGGTTGTGGGTTGTTACTGTGATGTTTGGAAATGCATTGGTGTGTGTGTTGTAGTGTACGAGGGTCGGGGTGGGGGTGGGGGTGTTGCGTGTGTGTGTCCCTGACTTTTGCCTCCCCTATGTCGTAGGTGCAGTACTCACCGTTGTCTTCGGCGCCGCCGTTGCTGGTGTTCGTAGATGAGCAGGAAGACAAGGGCAGGGAGTATTTGTAATTCCGGCTCCATGGTGTCCTCCTTCCTCGTGGAGTGCGTTGAGGTGAGCGTTTTCCCATTGCAAAAGCTGTTTCCGACGTGTTTTTATCCACTGTGAATCCGCCCCGGAAAAGGTGGCAGATTGGCGGGTTGTGATACTGTGGGCGGTACATTGTCTTCCGCCTGTCTGTTGGCGGTGACCGCTGCGCTGCTTGTCTGTACCACCGTGGTGAGCGGTGTGTTAAAGTGGCTGTCTATGTTGGCGGTTTCCGCCACGGTCATAATTCCCTTTTTTCATCCGCCGGCCTGTTTGCGGTATTACCGCACCTTTAACACCGTCCGCCAGGGTTGTAACGACCCCCTTAATGTTTTCTAGAGCATAGAAGAAACTAGCGATCAAAGGGTTAAAAAAGGTCACACTGGACACATACAAAGTCCAGAGTTCAGGCCATCCACAAGGTAACACTGTCACACTTACTTTCAGAAGTGTTTTTTGATTTAGGAAAGTGGTCCACACCACCAGCCAAGGGTTCAGAGGCTCAGGTTTGCCTCTTGGGGTCTGGCACTACACTCCCACAGTGCACCTCTTCAACTTATGGAGTTGCTCCAAACTTCTTCAAACTTCTGGATGTTCTTCCAGAGGTCCTTTTTGGGTCCTTGAAGTGTCCACAACTTGATCTAAGGCCACTGGACACTGGTCAGCTGGGCTCTGCTTGCAGAACTTGATGCAAGGGACTCTGGCCAGATCCTTTGTACCTGTAGCAAACAGGAAGTCACTTCTTGAATCAGTAGAAGGCAGGCAAAGTCCTTTTAGTGGTGAAGCCCAAGTGTGCAGCTGGTACAGCCCTCCAGAGTGCAGTGTCCAGGTGCAGGCCAGGGGTCCAGCAGGGCAGTCCTCCTTCTTCTTTATCTTGTTCCTTGTAGAGATCTGAGGTGTCGGTGCAGCCCTGCCATATTTATCCTTGCTCCTGGGATGGAAAGCAGGCAATCACAGGCAGGCTCCTTCCCCCTTTGATGACCACTTCCTGAGAAGAGTGGCAAAAAGCATTACCAGAGAGCAACATTCTTCAAAAATCCAACATGGCTGAAACTGATTTTTGGAGGTTAGATCTGGCAGAGCCCACCCACTTGTGTGGTTAAAAATCCTAAACTCACCCCTCTCCCGCCTTCTCCTAATCTAATCAAGAGGGCACCTATTTGTCTGGGGCCACAGGAAATGGGTGAGGTCCTGAGCTGCTCCAAATGTCCTTCCCTGCCCTTGAAGACCAGTTTAGCTGCTCTCCCCCATCCTATTTCACCATCTGCTGAGGCAGATCTCCTCCCCCAGGTACTTCCTTTGTGCTCAGCCCAGGCCACTTCACACCTCATCAAGGCAGCCTGGCCAGGTTGCCAGAGGCTGGCCAATCAGAGAAGAGCACTACAGAGCTGAAGTTGGCAACTTTCAGGTAGAGCTTTATTTACCTGAACTAGTTATATTAAATCAAACAATGGCAAGTTGTGGGATTTATTATAACAATTAATGCGATACCAAACTAAAGGTATCTGCCTCTTAGGAGGACTTTGTTAATTGAAATAAAGTCTTCCCATTTTATGCTAATGAGACCATCTGGTACAGTGAGAGAAAAAAAAAGGCTATTTTACCTCACCCAGGGTTTATAGAACAAATTTATAAGGTCCCTACTTACAGTTACTGGCACCCAACCATAGGGGAACTTAGGGCACACTTTAAGGGTGCCTTATATGTAAAAATAAGGTAGTCGAAGACTTTGGAAGTACTTTTAGTTCCAAAGGTGAATTTAAAAGCAGCCAGCAAGACAGACCTTCCTTCAAAATGACACTGGGCACATCAGCAGTGCACCTATGGGTGCGCTACCTATGCTGGGGTTCCTAACCCTACATGCCCTACCATATACTAGGGACTTATAGGTAGGTTGACATAACCAATTATAATTAGCCTAATTGCATACTCATTTTACACAGAGCACAGGTCCTGGGACTGGTTAGCTGTACCCACTGCATCCTAAGAGTCAGGAAAACACCAGCAAAAAGTGAAAATGGAGGCAAATATTTAGGGGGCCTCTGCAATCAGTCCTGTTTCCTCACAATTTCTGACTCCAATCTAATTGACATTAAAGTGGTAAATTCAACTACTTTCACACCAATGGAAGCTACACTGGGGAATGTGTTGAACTTAAAATTGGGATATATTTACTATTCCCACTTCACTCTAAGTTTCATTGGGGAAGGCTTTTAACATTCAAGAGGTAAAATGTAGTATTCCCACTCCAATCTTAGAAAAACTGAGACTTTAAAAGGGGTAGATTTACTATTCCAGCTCCAATCTAAACTAAACTACACAAGAGTTGAACATTGAAGAGATTCAATAGACTAACTAATCCCCACCACAACCTAACGTATGTTAGAGATAACATCCAAAAGAAAATGTGATATATATATATATATATATATATATATATACATATACACACACATGTACATAACAAATTAAATAAAACTATAGAAATACAAAATAAGTAAACTAATTAATGTTAAAACAATATTGGAAATATCACAATTTTAATACCAATTATAAAATATTTGTATACTTAAAAATAATTTACAGTTTTTACTAAGACTCATAGATTCAAACGTAACAAATCAACATTATACTTCAATTAAAGTAAAATATATTATTAAATTAATTAAATATTTGGGCTGCATTCCTTGGGTAATATTTAAAATCATGTTTAAAATTCTGCACAACAAACAAACCCGTATTAAATATTACTTTTGAAATTAATATTTAAAACAAATAAAATAATAATTTTAGAATTAAACTAAAATTTAAAAAAAATCAGAACCCTCAATTTAAACATAATGGCATTAAAAAAATCTCAATTTTGAAAGAAAAAAAAGATAATGTGTTTTTTAAAGAAATTAATACTCTTTACACATTTCCTCTATAAACCATACATACTTCCACTGAAAAAACATGACTTAAAAACATTATCTTCACACACTACAATGTTACTTCACAAAATTACAGACAATTTCAGGTAAAAATGTTAAAACGTATTTGTATTAAATACTTCTGAATATCAATTCAAAATTTGTCACCATACATTTCAAACATTCTACCCAACTTATAACCAAACAAATCTAACAACCCATCCCTAAAATATTTAAACACTAAGACAGCATAGTACAGTGACAGACAAAAAATTAAATATTTATTACCAGGTTCTATACAACAATATTATTAACTACAATTTTAAAAGAAAAACCCTGCTAATGATAGTATTAACTGTGTTATTCCTGATAACGATATTCTTCTTGTCACGATTTAAAGGCAACAATATTTTGATAAGAAAGTATTTCCAACTCTATATTTTGGTCAAACTCCCACTGGCAATCCTCGGAGTGTGTTGTTCAAATAGTTAATAGAAACCTCAGGACATTGTACGTTCCCTGAGGAGGTTATGTCACATAATTAGTTGTCAGACGTTTGGAATGAGTTGTAAATGAGATAAAGTCGGCCATATTGGAAGAAACGTCCCAGCCTCGCTGAATTATATTCAAGACCTGGCTGAAAAGGGCCATTCATGTCATTTGTTCACTACGAGATCAAAGCACATAAACTGAAGGAGGTAGTTCATCCTACATATTCTGCAGATAACTTTCTAAAGCCCAATTGATAATCTTGCTCACCTAAAACAATGTTTTATAATTTATAACTATATATCATGATTCACTTCCGTTTGCATAAAGCTGGATACAATGCTATAAAAGATACATAACTGAGTTTAGTGGCTGGTTTCTTCGTGGTTTGCAGACGGCTGGCATTAAAATGAGAAATTAAGTCTATGTCCGTGCTCAAAAACTAAAGCTAATCTGAATATTACGAAGAAAAAGTGTAATTTGCCGCTTTTGAGCAGGCGGCGTGATGCGGATTTTTCTGCGTCCTGTGCGAGGGCAACTTATGTCAACAGCAGGTATAAATGTGTTTTCTCAACATTAATGCCTTGAGTCTAAGAATATGAAAAACAACTCCTAATTAGAGAGAACCAGCTGCGTATCATTTCGGATAATAAGCATGCCAAATTGGAGTAGTAGATTGCCTGATGGATGTCAATCAAAATCAGCTGAAGTTTGCCTCGTTTTTCAAAGTTTCATGTCTTTTAAAAGTGACAAGTACCTGCACTAAATGAGAGTGAGGAAGCCATGATCAAGCTTGAAAACGTGTTTGTAGGAACTGGTACGCGTGCACACACCGACCTCTGTCGCCAAGAACGTTAACTCAACCTGCTTGTGAAGTTTCTCTTTCAGCTTGAAGCCCTACTTGCGGAACCTTACTTTACCTTGCTTTTTCAGTGACAAGTTTTAGGGCCATATTTATACTTTTTGACGCAAAACTGCGCTAACGCAGTTTAGCGCCCAAAAAATTAGCGCCGGCTAACGCCATTCTGAAGCGCCATGCGGGCGCCGTATTTATTGAATGGCGTTAGCCGGCGTTAGCCGACCGGCGCTGCCTGGTGTGCGTGAAAAAAAAACACGTACACCAGGCAGCGCCGGCGTAGGGAAAAATGGCGTTTGGGCGTCCAAAAATGGGGCAAGTCAGGCTGAGGCAAAAAAAGTCGTCTTAACCTGATTTGCGCCATTTTTTTACGACGCCCATCCCCCATTGAAATAACTCCTGTCTTAGCAAAGACAGGAGTCATGCCCCCTTGCCCAATGGCCATGCCCAGGGGACTTCTGTCCCCTGGGCATGGTCATTGGCCATAGTGGCATGTAGGGGGGCACAAATCAGGCCCCCCTATGCCAAAAAAAAAATACTTACCACAACTTACCTTTTCTTCCCTGGGATGGGTCCCTCCATCCTTGGGTGTCCTCCTGGGGTGGGCAAGGGTGGCAGGGGGTGTCCCTGGGGGCTTGGGAGGGCACCTGTGGGCTCATTCTGAGCCCACAGGTCCCTTAACGCCTGCCCTGACCCAGGCGCTAAAATCCGGCGCAAATGCGGGTTTTTTAGTCCCGCCCACTCCCGGGCGTCATTTTTGCCCGGGAGTATAAATCCGACGCAATAGCATCGGAGTCATTTTTTAAGACGGGAACGCCTACCTTGCATATCATTAACGCAAGGAAGGTGTTCACGCAAAAAAATGACGCTAATTCCATGAACTTTGGTGATAGACGCGTCTAACGCCAAAGTATAAATATGGAGTTAGTTTTGCGTCTAATTTGCGTCGAAAAAAACGACGCAAATTCGGCGCAAACGGAGTATAAATATGCCCCTTAATCTCTGTTTTTCTTTTCAGTGCTTGGCTGGGATCATAATCCGTTCAGCTGAAATGAGGGAGATGCTGCACTCTGCAATCAGCATGTCACTTCTGCAGACTTTAGCAGACTTCTCTCCGCCCATAGGTGGTAGAAGTTAAGCTGTCATTGTGCCTGCCTGAGTAAGGCGCACCGCCGCCCTCTATCTGTAACTCTGTCCAACCTGCCCTCTGGTGCCCCAAGCAGCACCCCCAAGTCCAAGACACGGGTAGATGTGCTTTGGTGCTGCTGCCTGTGATAGGCTTAGTCGACGTCAACTGTATTTTTTGTGTCATTGTTACGTCACCATACAACGCCATCATCAGTAGCAGGTTATGCAGAGGAACTTTATAGAGGAACGGTGCAGCACTCATGCAATGATTCTGAGGCCATGTCTGCCACCCACCTCTCCTGGTCATTAGCATTCTTTATTACATTATAGAAGGGCACAGTTTAGAGCATAGCGCCATCTGCTTGTGCAATAAGAGACACACTTTACTGCTTGTAGCCACTGCCGAGGGCCAAGGGTACCTGCTGCATGATGATGACAATGCTGTGTTTTATAGGTTGCAACCATGAGGAGGTGCTCCGCACTGTAGGTGGTCGTGCAGAACAGATACATTTCTGAAAGTTGAAACAAGGACAGGTCTTTGATCTGTGAATACAATTTTTTAATTCAGGAACACAGCTAATTTTAAAAAGTTTAACTGAGCTCCTCAGGCATTTTTAAACTAGAAGGTGTTTTGACTCTTATTTAGTGTTCTATTACATCACTCCAGTGGTGTCATGTGGCTAGCTGCCTTGTGTAAGTCCCTTGATTAACCATAGCTTCTTAGGCAACAGCACTGAGCATAATGGGACCTTTTATTGAAATATCATAATATTTGTCACAAAATGTACAGTGCTGGTGGTTCTAAATGTACAACTGGCTAAAGATGTTGCATGTGACATGTGATAACTTGACAGTATTGACATAAAGACTTCTGCATCTACCATCCTGGAATCTGGAGGCTCCAACACACACACCTGTAACCTGCAGGCTCAATAGTCACCATATCAGATTATGAATGTGTTAGAAATGGGGTTTTTGGTTGGCAGTCAGGTTACCCCCTGTCCAAGCAAAAGCCCTCTTTCTAGTCAGGGTAAGTCACACACAATCCAAGATTATCCTGTGCCCACCCTCTGGTAGCTTGGCACGAGCAGTCAGGCTTAACTTAGAAGGCAATGTGTAAAGTATTTGTGCAATAAATCATACAATACCACCATATAGCACCACAAAAATACACCACACAGTGTTTAGAAAAATATATAATATTTATCAGGATAATTGTAGGTCAAAAAGAATAAAGTTGCAATGGGAAATTGTAGAGATATCACTGAAAAGTGATATAAAGTGTCTTAAGTCTTTAGAATATAAACAAAGTCTCTTTCAAGCACAAGTACCTGGTGTAGCGTGGAAAAATCTCCTCAGAGGGCCACAAAAGAAGAGGCGCGTGGAAAAAGGGTGTGTGCGTCGATTTCTCCTCAGCACACACGGACTTGCTTCATTATTTTCCACGCGGGGAAGTCGGGCGTTGTTTTCCGGCGCACGGACAGTCTCTTTCTGTGGATCGCGGGGATTACCAGATGTCCCGGGTCTGTGCGTGGATTTTCCTGCTTGTTCTCCGGCTGCGCGTCGGTCTGCGGGGCTGCGCGTCGAAATTACGATCTCACGGCAGGCGTCGCGTCGATTTCTCCTCTAGACTTCGATCTGCGGGGCTGCGCGTTGAAATTACGATCTCACGGCAGGCGTTGCGTCGATTTCTCCTCCAGAGGTCGGGCGGCGTTGTCCTTGCGAGGCCATGCGTCGGATCTTCGATCGTCCCAAGAGCGTCGCGTCGATCAGTGTCAGAGTGCAGCGTTTTTCTCGCCGCGAAACAAGCTGTGCGTCAAAATGTTCGGCGCACGGAGCGTCCAAGTAAAAGAGGGAAGTCTTTTTGGTCCTGAGACTTCAAGGAACAGGAGGCAAGCTCTATCCAAGCCCTTGGAGAGCACTTTCACAGCCAGACAAGAGTTCAGCAAGGCAGCAGGGCAACAGCAAGGCAGCAGTCCTTTGTAGAAAGCAGACAGGTGAGTCCTTTGAGCAGTCAGGCAGTTCTTCTTGGCAGGATGTAGTTTCTGGTTCAGGTTTCTTCTCCAGCAAGTGTCTGATGAGGTAGGGCAGAGGCCCTGTTTTATACCCAAATGTGCCTTTGAAGTGGGGGAGACTTCAAAGAGTGGCTAAGAAGTGCACCAGGTCCCCTTTCAGTTCAATCCTGTCTGCCAGGGTCCCATTAGGGGGTGTGGCAGTCCTTTGTGTGAGGGCAGGCCCTCCACCCTCCCAGCCCAGGAAGACCCTTTCAAAATGCAGATGTATGCAAGTGAGGCTGAGTACCCTGTGTTTGGGGTGTGTCTGATGCACAAGGAGCTGTCAACCAAGCCCAGCCAGACATGGATTGTAAGGCACAGAAGGATTTAAGTGCAAAGAAATGCTCACTTTCTAAAAGTGGCATTTCTAGAATAGTAATATTAAATCCGACTTCACCAGTCAGCAGGATTTTGTATTACCATTCTGGCCATACTAAATATGACCTTCCTGCTCCTTTCAGATCAGCAGCTGCCACTTCAACAGTGTATGAGGGCAGCCCCAATGTTAGCCTATGAAGGGAGCAGGCCTCACAGTAGTGTAAAAACGAATTTAGGAGTTTCACACTACCAGGACATATAACTACCCAGGTACATGTCCTGCCTTTTACCTACACAGCACCCTGCTCTAGGGGTTACCTAGGGCACACATTAAGGGTGACTTATATGTAGAAAAAGGGTAGTTCTAGGCTTGGCAAGTACTGTTAAATGCCAAGTCGAGGTGGCAGTGAAACTGCACACACAGGCCTTGCAATGGCAGGCCTGAGATAATGAAAAGGGGCTACTTAAGTGGGTGGCACAACCAGTGCTGCTGGCCCACTAGTAGCATTTAATTTACCAGCCCTATGCACATAAAGTGCACCTTACTAGGGACTTGTAAGTAAATTAATAGTCCAATCAGGTATGATTCAAGGTTACCATGTTTTAAGGGAGAGAGCATATGCACTTTAGCACTGGTTAGCAGTGGTAAAGTGCGCTGAGTCTAAAAACCAGCAAAAATGAGGTCAGAAAAAGAAAAGGAGGAAGGCATAAAGTTTGGGGATGACCCTGTCAAAAAGCCAGGTCCAACAGAATGTAATTGCCAGATTGGCATAGGTGAGACCACAGCAAATCACCCCAAGCTCCAGGAAATGTGTCTTTGAAATTAAGAGGACACAAATGCTAATTACGCCCTGTCAAATTTCTCAGATACATGCATCACTTGTTGCTTGTCTCCAGCCTTTTTTTTGCATTCTAGGACTTGTAGTCTTCTTTATCCCATTCTAAAACCAGTACTGATTGACCCAGAATACAATGATAAATCCTGGACTAGAGCACCTAGTCATGCTTGCATCTGAGAAACGTGGCAGCTGCCGTAATCTGTTACTGAAGCAATTATCCCTAAAATACACACCTTCAAGAAATCATTGCCTTCCTCTCATATTTTCCCACTATTCACAACGTGCATTGGTTATGAGAATGTATACTGTATATTTCACTATATGCTATCTGTTTGTTACATGCATCCACCTGCTTAAAATATGAAAATGCTTCCATTTTGTTATAATGCATTTTTCTTCTTCTCCGGCTTCATACTGTGTTACAGATTTCCATTTTAAAAACCTCACCTTGGTCTTGATTAAAACTTGCTAAGTTTTTTTTAAACGTCATGAAATCTCACAAACTATGGCCCTCATTACAACATTGTTGGTAAATGCCGCCTACCACCGTGCTGACGGCTGGCAACATACCGTGACCGTGGCGGTATACCGTTACGGGTGTTATGACCCACACAGAGAAATCCGCCTCTATACAGACACCCACACAAGTTCACCAGATCAAAGGTCAGTGATAAACTGGCTGTACCAAAACGCACACTGTTACGCCAACAGAAATACGCCCACAGTATCAGGACCCACAAATCACTGTGGCGGTCTTTCAACTACGGTAAACCATTGGCGGTACACACCACCGCCCTCAAAATACACACACACTAACAAAACTACACCACATTGGACAATTCAAACTACACACACCTGACACACATACACACACCACACCCACACACTCAAACCACTATAAAACACACACCCACATTACCCATAACCCTTTCAATGAAAAAAGATTGCTAACTGAGAGAGAGACAATCCAGGAGCACTCACTCAATCTGAGCCACAGAACACCATCACCCATACACCATCCACGCACCTCACAGCACACACCCCAACACATCACCCCACACACCCTCACACATACCACTCACACCACATCCATGGCACCCCAAAAACACCCCAGGTTTTCAGAGGAGGAGCTAAGGGTCATGGTGGAGGAAATCATCCGGGTAGAGCCACAGCTATTCGGATCACAGGTGCAGCAGACGTCCATTGCTAGGAAGATGGAGTTATGGCAGAGAGTCGTGGACAGGGTCAATGCCGTGGGGCAGCACCTCAGAACAAGGGACGACATCAGGAAGAGGTGGAACGACCTACGGGGGAAGGTGTGTTCCGTGGTTGCAAGACACCAGGTAGCCGTACAGAGGACTGGCGGTGGACCCCCATCTCCTCCCCACAACTAACAACATGGGAGGAAGAAGTATTGGCAATAATGCATCCTGAGGGCCTCTCAGGAGTAGCAGGAGGACTGGACTCTGGTAAGTCAAATCTTTACTATTATATCCCCCACCCTACCTGCATGCCATTACAAACTCCTAAACCTACCATCAACCTTATCACTTCAACACCTCACATATACACCACTATCACAACCCACCCATCCCAAAATCAAGCCCTGCATGCCACACCAATGCATGGACACCCATCACAGACCTGCATGGACACCCATTACTAAAGCATGCACATTAGAGAGAATCACCTAGCCAACAAAATCACCACTCACACAAGGCAAAGCTGACAGGGCAATCACAACCATACAGGGAAACACACCCATGCACAAAATGTTACACGCAGATACAATAACACTGAATTTACATCCCCACAGGACCCCCACTCAACGTCACCGCAGAGGAGGTGCCACCAACATCCAGCCCCCCCCAGAAGAAGCCCACAGTGATGACAGCAGCTCTGCACGCCTGGATCACGATGACCAACCTGGCCCATCAGGGACCTCTGGACAGTCGGTTACCCTGCCACAGTCCCATACCACCACAGAGACTCCCCCCTCATGAACTACCAGCACAGCACACCCCCAGCGGGCCCATACCACTGTTCCAGGACACGTCAATCAGCAGTGTGTCCACCACTACAGGGACCCCAGGCAACCCCACAAACACAGGACGATCAGGGACCTTGGGTCAGTAGCAGTGGGCACATGGTTCAGGGGACAGAGGCACAGGACAACAGGGAAGCTGGGAAGACTGCTGTGCAACAGGGGGAGAACAGGCCCAGGAAAACCACTCTCCACAAGGCACTTGCAGGGATCCTATGAGCATACCACCTTTCCCAGGAGACCATGGGCCAGATTCTGGCCAAGTTGCAGGAGACCCAGCGGCTGCAGGAGGGACAGTACCTGGGGATCAAGGAGTACCTCAAACACATCCACACCATCCTGGTCACCATTGCAGGGGTGCTGGCTGACATGGCCAACTCCATGAGGGAGGCAGTGGCACAACCAACGGGCCCCTGACACTAGCCACACCGAGGAACAGCCCTCCACCTCTGCCGGCGCTAGTGGAGAGGAGGCCCTGCCACAAGACCAACAGACCTCCAGCACCCCACCCCCTGCAGAAGGAGAAACACCTCGCAGACCGTCCCTGTGATCCAGGCAGAAGCCAGAGAACATTGCCAAGACCCCCGCCAGGAAATAAGACTCTCCTGAATGTAACCCTTGTTTCCCACTAGGTCACCCTGTCCACCTTGAACTGCCATTGCTCCCCTTCCTATGCCCCCTTGGACAATGCACCTGTGATACAAAGAGACTGGATTCTATCTGGACATTCCTCCACCATCACCACAGCCCATTGCACATCCCCCTCCACCTCTTAGCACTTAAATAAACACTCTTGGAACAACTATAGGTATGGAGTCTGTCAATTGATTGGAATATGTATTAGTTTAACAAGCTGTAAACATTTCAATTCATATTTACAGTTATATATGCATTGGTATGACCTGTATTGGGCAGCAGTAAACACACCAGGAGCCAGAGTGGACCACAGAGATCTGAAAATAGAGGTGCCAAAGGGTACAGTAAGTGGCCATAGACATAGGGAAATCAGGCTGCCATGTCCAATGTATAACACAAAACTGCAATGTAAAGTGAAGTTACAGTGTCTTACCTGTGTGTCACTGGAAGTACTGTTGAATGAGAGAACGTCTGTTGTCCACATCTTCATCCTCTTCCTCCTCTTCGTCACTGTCCACAGGCTCCACCGCTGACACAAGACCATCTCCAGGCTCATCCTCCTGCTGAAAAGGCACCTGGCGTCTCAAGGCCAGGTTGCGCAACATGCAATATGTAACGATGATCTGGCACACCTTCTTGGTTGAGTAGCACAGGGATCCACCTGTCAGATCGAGGCACCTGAACCTGTCCTTCAGTAGGCCAAAGGTTCTTTCAATTATCCTCCTTGTTTGCCCATGTGCCTCATTGTAACGTTCTTCTGCCCTTGTCCTGCCATTCCTCACTGGGGTCAGTAGCCATGAGAGGTTGGGGTAACCAGTTTACCTGCAAAAATCGAGGGATACCTGTTAGCCACACACTCACCCTTAGGGACAACCCCATACTCATACACCAACATATACTGGGTGGGGACCTTGGGCTCACCTATTAGCCACACCAGGTGCCTCTGGAGTTGAGTCATCACATATGGGATGCTGCTATTCCTCAAGATAAAGCCATCATGCACAGTGCCAGGATACTTGTCATTCACAAGGGAGATGTACTGGTCCACCAAACACACCATCTGCACATTCAGAGAGTGAAAGCTTTTTCTATTCCTGAACACTTCTGCACTAGCACAGGTGTATGTGGTTATGAATGCTGGGGCCCTCTTTTTATCAGTCTTTTTTCTTGTTTTCTTCTGAAACAGAGATGCTCTGTCTATCTTCAGAATTCTTTCACGTGTATTATTTAGCAGTTTACTCGGATATCCTCTGTTGCGAAAGCGGTTCTCTAGGAGTTCAAGCTGCTCAATTAATTCCGAGTCTTTCTGGCAATTTCGTCTAATCCTAACAGCTTCCCCATAAGGGATGGCTTGAATTTGGGAAAGTGGATGTGCACTGCTGGCATGTAAAATTGAGTTTGATGCTGTTGTTTTTCTAAAAAGCTTTGAGCAGATGTGCTTGCCATCCGTATATAATGTCAAGTCTAAGAAATCTACACTCACTGGGCTAGCACAACTAGTGAAGTGTATGTTATAATGGTTGGCATTTAGGTACTTGGTAAACTGCTCAAAGGAGTCGTGATCCCCTGACCAGAAAAGAAGTACATCATCATTGTACCAACCCCAGTAAAGGATGTATTGCGTGAGTTCTGGTGGACAATTGGTCCACAAGTGATTGTGTTCGTAGTACCCCATATACAGGGTAGTGAAGGACGGTGAAAATTTCGCCCCCATCGCAACTCTTTGTTTATGTCTGTACCATGTCCCCTCGTGTAGAAAGACATTATTGTCCATGACCACGTTGATCCGATCCATCAACATACTGGAATGTGTCAGAAAGGTTGCTTCTCTTTTGTCCACAAAATACTGGCAAAGTATGACATAAATTCTTGTTTGATTTTTGACTGCCCATCGTAGCATTTATGGCTCGTAGTTCGAGTTTATTTGTTTACCCCTTTTTTTCTTTTATTTTTATAGACTTATCATGGTCTCTGGACTCCCGTGTGATTTATGTCATACTTTGCTTACTTGTTCCACATCCGTGATAACTGGAATCCCATATTAGACACAATACCTCCCTATAACTGAAGGTATGCCCAACTCTGTCTCTCTCTTCTCCTCTCGTCTTTCTGCATGTCTTCACACGTATATGAGGCTCTTTCGTGCACACCACCTGGGTGACTCTCTCCACTTCCGGTGCAACCAGCACAACATCGATGAGGTGGCTGTGTGATTCTGCATGGCTTCCCTTTTCGGGACATTTCAAGTGAATACACCTTATTGATATTCACCACCTCTGCCTGCGGAGAGTATAGGTCCATCTTCCAATTTTCTCACCACACACATGGGAAACAGAAGGGCACTTCTCCTTCTGCTTGTATGGCAGCTGTTATTAATTTATCACTCGTTTCTGATACTTGGTCTCTCTTGTCCACTCATCATTAAATTGGTGTGTTTCACGGTTTACACCACAACTCAGTCTGTCAATAATCCATTGACATTTTTTATTATTCATACGTCCTATTTTGTATGTGTTTACAGCCTTGAAAAAGTCCAGTGGGACGAAACACGTGTCGGCTGTTTTCTTTCAACCACAAGAAATTGTATTGGCCTATTAATCAGTTACCTAGTGTACTTCATTGGATCAGGTCACCTACTCTCTGGTTACAGTACCAAGGAATAAATGGCTTATACTTTGACCTCAAGATGTGCCGTGGTTTTCTTCAATTCATAGATGGACTGTGACCTACTTAGGAAACAACCCTCACACCCTGTGGCTGGGTGTCTTACCACTGGAGCACTCTTCATCTTTAACAATGACTTCTTCAACATAAACTTTAATTATCGATTGTAGCAGACATTTTGGAAGTGCGCACCATCCTGACACAAGCCACAATTGTTGCTTATTTCTGTAGTTGATACATTTGGTGTACGGAGATGCACTCCAAGCTCTAATTGTTATTTTTCAATTGCTATTTTCCATTTACTAACAACATTATTGTCTTTTGTTTTCAATGTACAAATAATATATATATTTTTTCTTCCTTTGTTCGGTCTTTTGAGATTACAACAATGACAACTTTTAATGATAATCGAGAGGCCTTGTTAGAGGAACTCTTTCACACGGATAAAATGTGGTCACTTTGGATAAGAATGTCAGCAATAGAAAAGAGGGCTGGAAAATTAAATTCATAAGATTAGAACGTTTAAAAAAACAGGAGCTTTCTAGATGGTGGGATCTCACCATTTTAGAAAGATACATACAAATCATACAAATACCAAGGGGAGTTCGTGTTGTGCTCTTCCCATCCTTTGGGGATCTTAACCCCACATTATTGCTAGAATGGGAACAGTTACTAATCAGTTCATCTTTTGGCATCATGGACATACTCATTAGAGACGCTAGGGAAAAGAGGGAAAGATTACTTTTGGACATTGAGACACTAGAGAAGGAAATCCAGGACACAAACCTCAAAGAAGCAATCAGTAAAAATTACGAGATCTTAAAAAATGTACTCCAGCAACATCAGGAATACATTAAAGATAAGAAAATGAGGAAACTAAGGTGGGATGCTACAGGGAGGGACTTCACCTTTGCTCATAAGTTTGATAACGTTAACAGCGACAACAGAGTTGACAGGGCACCCACACTAGTTGCTCACACCATCTCCAGCTTAACCACTAGCGATACCGATCTGTCAAGTTGCTCTAGTGTCACAAGTGAGGAGACCACTAGTTCCATGCAGGAACAAAGAAATATCTCCCTCAATAAATCCACTTTTTTATTAGAAATGGAAAGATTCCGCAAAGGCCAAAAATACAACAGGCTGGCTCAGGCAACACACACAAGAGAACTAGAAGGTGGCAGAGACAAAGGGCCAGATCCAGCAAACAACAAGACAGGGGTGACTACAAGATCAGCAATGCGCAACATCGAAAACTAACAATGTCCACCACCTATAAAGATGATCTATGTGTAATTAATCTATCGGACGCAGTTTTAGACGACCAACAATTGAGTGTCCTTAAAAAGGGATTAGGTTTTGTGCCTAGATCGTTTCCAGACTTTACAGAAATGCATATTGATCTTTTTAAATTTGTACGGAAATGCAAATTGTTAAATTTTTTTGACCTCAGACAGCAATCTGACCTGAACTGTGGCCAGAAGATCAACACATGTGATTTTTCCATTGGGGATATAAAAAGACATACAGACCTTACTTTCCATAGCAGGAGAAGACGACAGCAATAATGACACCACCTGTAATGACATCTTAAGAGAATTGGGCATTAACAGCTCTGCCACTTGTACCAGTGGACTAAAACCTCGATCCAAATTTACACCCATTCTCACATCAGACAACTTAATAGATGTTTTCTATAAATTAGTCACCAGAGACCTTCACAAATTGGAAAATCAATACACACTAGGGCGCAAACCCTGGGCTCACAATTTGAGCCCACAGGATCAGAAGGCTTTACGCTCCTTTGATGACATTAAAGATATAGGGGGTCATTCTGACCTCGGCGGTAAAAGGCGCTTACCGCCGGTCAGAAGGCCGCCACAACACCGCCGCGGTCGCGGTAAACCGCTACGGTCATTCTGACCCTCAAGAGGCAAACTGCCAAAAACCCGACATCCACAAAAGTCCGCCACACCAACGGCCAGCGTTAAACTGGCGAAGACCAAACCTCCACCGTCACGCCAACAGAAATACGCCCATGCCATTACGACCCACGAATCCACGCGGCGGTCTTTCAACCGCGGTATTCCATTGGCGGTACACACCGCAGCGCTCAAAATACACATACAGGTCCAAAACACAGCCACATTGGACAATTTGAAATACACACCCCTGAGACACATACACACAACACTCCCACACACCCAATTAACTATAAAACACACACCCACATCTCCCGACCTCACTACGCCAGACCCAGGACCTCCTCACCTTCAGGAGACTCCTCAAGACATGGCTCTTCGAACAATAGCAGCTACCCCCACCTAGCGCCTCGAAACCCTAACGGGTACATAGCGCACTTTATAAATTTAATGATTGATTGATTGATTGATCACCCACAAACCCCTACGACCACAAATCAGAGACGAAGCCCAGAGAGAGACAGCACAGAATAGAGAACACCATCACACAGAGGCACACTACACCATCATCCACACAACAACCACACACAAAACACCACACACCACTACACTCACCACACTCATCACCGCAAACACCACCCCACACCTCATCCACACCACCCCATGGCACCCCCAAGACACCCCAGGTTCTCAGACGCAGAACTCAGGGTCATGGTGGAGGAAATAGTTCGGGTAGAGCCCCAGCTCTTCGGGACACAGGTGCAGCACACCACCATTGCCAGGAAGATGGAGCTATGGCAAAGAATAGTGGACAGGGTCAACGCTGTGGGACAGCATCCACGAAATCGGGACGACATCAGGAAGCGGTGGAACGACCTACGGGGGAAGGTGCGTTCCATGGTATCCAGGCACAACATCGCGGTGCAGAAGACTGGCGGCGGACCCCCACCTCAACCCCCAGAATTTACAACATGGGAGGAACAGGTCTTGAACATCCTGCATCCTGAGGGCCTCGCAGGAGTAGGCGGAGGAATGGACTCTGGTAAGTCTAATCTCAACTACTTCATCCCCCCCACCCACCAGCATGCCAACTCATACCCCCACTCTCCCCCCCCACCCCCATCACACATCCTCCCTGCTAATGTCTCACCATCACAACCCACCCATCCCAACACCAAACCCTGCATGCCACCACAAACCATCGACACCCATCACCTAAGCATGCCCACTGCACATACCCATCTCCCCCACAAACCGCCGTCACAACAGCCCCCACAAAGGAATGCCAGCACTGGGGTACACGGGCACCCACCCATTGCACGCTATGGCACACACAGAAGCAATAACCATACTCTTATACCCCTGCAGGACCCGAACGCCACCACACCGCCCAGGAGGGTCCAGAAATGTCCATCCCACCCCTAGAAGAGGCCCCCAGTGATGACAGCAGCTCTGTCTCCCTGGACCCAGATGACCAGCCCGGCCCATCGGGGACCTCGGGACAGTCGGTTCCCCTCAGACAGCCACAGGCCACAGCAGACCTACCCCCCTCTGGGAACACCAGCACAGCACCCACCCAGTGGGCCCATGCCTCTGTCTCCAGGACACGTCAATCAGCGGTGTGTCCACCACTACAGGGCACCCAGGTTAACCCACCACCCCAACAACAACAGGGACCTGGGGGCAGTGGTAGTGGGCACACGGTCCAAGGGACAGAGGCCCAGGGAAACAGGGGAACTGGGAGGGCTGCTGTGCGACAGGGGGGGGACAGGCCCAGGGAACCCACTCTCCACGAGGCCCTCACATCCATCATGGGAGCATACCACCACTCCCAGGAGACGATGGCGACGGTCCTGGCCAGGTTCCAGGAGATCCAGGTACTGCAGGAGGAACAGTTCATGGGGTTCAGGGAAGAACTGAGAAACATTAGTTCCGCAATGGGCACCATTGTTGTGGCTCTCAACCAGATTGTCACCACATTGCGGGACCATGTGGCACCACAAAGGGCCCCTGTCACTAGCATGGACCAGGAACAGGCTACCACCTCCGCCGGCGCTAGTGGACAGGAGGCCCCGACACAAGAACAACCGGCCACCAGAACCCCACCTCCCTCAGAAGAAGAACCACCCCGCAAGCGGGGCCTGAGATCAAGGAAGAAGACAGAGTAGGATGCCAAGACCCCCGCCAGCAAAGGATACCCCCTGATGTCATCCCATTGTCCCACATTGTCACCCTGTCCAACCTTAAACTGCCCCTTCTCCACCTTCCACAGGCATATGGACAATGCACCTGTGAGACTGAGACTCTGGACTCTGCCATGGACATTCCTCCACCATCACCCATCACTGATTTTCAACCATGTCCCAAAATTGAGCACTTTAATAAACACACTTATTGCACACAAACAATCTGGAGTCTGCCTGTATTTTTGAAAATATGTATTAGACATAAACGTGCAAAAATGACCAGTTACATTGTGATGACAACATACCACTGTCACACAGCTGTAGTCCATGGGCAAACAAAGCAGAGGTCACGCAGTGGGGCCCACATCTCTGAAATTGGAAGGGAAAGTTACAACTCTGTTAGCATACACTGGGTGAAAAGGACAGACAGTAGAGAGGCAGTAGACTGTAAGTAAATGTAAAATGCCGGTGTTGATTCTTACCTGTGTGTTATTGAAAATACTGCTGTATCACTGTGTCCCTATTGTCTGTGTCGTCCGCTTCGTCTTCCTCCTCTTCACTCTCCGCAGGCTCCACAGCTGCTACAACACCACCATCTGGACCATCCTCCTGCAGAAAAGGCACCTGGCGTCGCAAAGCCAGGTTGTGAAGCATACAGCAGGCCACGATGATCTGGCACACCTTCTTTGGTGAGTACATTAGGGATCCACCTGTCATATGCAGGCACCTAAACCTGGCCTTCAGGAGGCCGAAGGTCCGCTCAATCACCCTCCTAGTACGCCCATGTGCCTCATTGTACCGTTCCTCTGCCCTGGTCCTGGGATTCCTCACTGGGGTCAGTAACCACAACAGGTTGGGGTAACCTGAGTCACCAATTAGCCACACACGGTGTCTCTGTAGTTGTTCCATCACATAAGGGATGCTGCTATTTCGCATGATGTACGCGTCATGCACTGACCCAGGGAACTTGGCATTTACATGGGAGATGTACTGGTCAGCCAAACAGACCACCTGGACATTCATGGAATGATAACTTTTTCTGTTCCTGTACACCTGTTCACTTTCTCTGGGGGGTACCAAAGCCACATGTGTTCCATCAATGGCACCAATGATGTTTGGAATAAGTCCAAGGGCATAGAAATCACCCTTCACTGTAGGCAAATCCCCCACCTCAGGGAAAACGATGTATCTCCGCATGTGTTTGAGCAGGGCAGACAACACTCTGGACAACACCTTTGAAAACATAGGCTGAGACATCCCTGATGACATGGCCACTGTTGTTTGAAATGACCCACTTGCCAAAAAATGGAGTACTGACAGCACCTGCACTAGAGGGGAGATCCCTGTGGGTTGGCGGATGGGTGACATCAGGTCTGGCTCCAGCTGGGCACACAGTTCCTGTATAGTGGCTCGGTCAAGCCTGTATGTCAGAATGACATGTCTTTCTTCCATTGTCGACAGGTCCACCAGCGGTCTGTACACGGGAAGATTCCTCCATCTCCTCGCAAGTCCCAGTGGACGGTGCCTAGGAAGGACAACAGCGAGCACAGAGTCAATCAACCCACAGGTACGTTCCCACAACTTGCACAGTACACGATTCCCTATGCATTGAATGGCTTGTATGAGTGTCGATGCAAGGCCTAGGCATGTGTGACGCAGTAGAAATTAAGCCATGTGGGCCCTTGAAATGGCGGCTGCCTGACCTGTGAAGTGCGACAATGGGATGTGAGGTCAATGCGCTGGCGTGGCACACCGCGGCGGTAGGCGGTCGAAGACCGCGGCGCAAAGCCGCATTGGTTAACATTGAACCCTATGGGTTTCAGGAGCCAATGACGAAGAGCGCCGGCGGTCGAGGTATGCACCGCCGCGGTACGCACCGCCGCGGACGTGACCGCCATTTTCTATCTGCTTAATCACTCGAGACCTGATCATCCACAGGAGAGGACCTATACTGCAAGTGCTGCTGTGACCTCGGTCTGGAAGATACAATGGCTGCTGTGACTGGGGAAAGGGCACCTGCCTTCACTTCTGAAGAATTGGAGAAACTCGTGGATGGGGTCCTCCCCCAGTATGCGCTACTCTACGGTCTTCCAGACCAACAGGTAAGTACACTGGGAGCATGCTTTGGGGGCAATGCCTGTGTTGAGTCGGGTGGATGAAAGATGGTGGGGAGGGGAGCGATTGAGGCATGCATCAAACGACGGATGAGAGCATGTGCCACATGGCAAGGGTGGGGATGGGGGGCCACTCACATCGAGCATGCAGAAAATTATGACAATGTTATTTCTCCCGCTGTACATGTGACATAGGTCAGCGCCCATCACAAAATCGACATTTGGCGTGCCATCGTCAAGGACGTCCCGACCCTGGGGGTCCACAACAGACGGGGCACCCACTGCCGCAAGAGGTGGGAGGACATCCGCCGCGGGAGCAGGAAGACCGCGGAGGCTCTGCTGGGGATGGCCTCCCAACGTAGGAGGGGTGCCACTCGTCAATTGACCCCCCAGATGTCTCGGATCCTGGCGGTGGCCTACCCAGATTTGGATGGGCGCGTGAGGACATCACAGCAGACACAAGGGGGTGAGTACCAGCACATTCTGCTATCTTAGCGCGCAGTGGAGGTGTCTGGGTGGGGGAGGAGGGCTGTGGGTATCCCTAGGCCAGGGCGATTTCGGTAGGCTAGGCCCCTCCGTAAGGCATGGCCCTGTGCCCCCGCCCCCCACCTATGTAGGGTGCCAAGTACAGCTATCCATGGCCCTGTGTCACCTATGTGTGCAGTTGTCGTCCATAGGCTTGTAGGCCAAGTCCCAATGATTGAGTAGTGTACCCCAAGTGCGCGGCGTAGTGCAGGGGGCTTCTGTGTCTGTCCTCTCCGCCAACTGTGTTGCCAATGCATGCACTCAATATGTCTTTATTTCCCCCCTCCCCTTTTTTGCTGCTCTTCCTGTTCATGTGTGCATTAGCATCATCAGGCGGAGGAGAAGTGGCATCGGAGCACGAGGGAGCTGCATCTCACATTGCCCTGGAGGGCCATGCAACCGACTCGGAGTTCACCAGTGAGACGGAGGGCGAGGGGAGCTCCACAACAGGGACACGTGGAGACATCAGCGACACAGACACGTCCTCCGAAGGGAGCTCCCTTGTGGTGGCGGCAACATCCGTGCCCACCGCAACAACAGGTACAGCCGCCACCCGAGCACCAGCTCCGCCCTCCAAGCAGCCCCTCAGCGGTCGCCCGGTGCCCGCTCACCCAGGAAGGCGGGCATCTCCTTCGCCCCAGGCACCTCAGGCCCTGCCCCAGTTACCCCTGCTGCCCTCAGTGAGGAGGTCATTGACCTCCTCAGGACACTCATTGTTGGGCAGTCTACCCTTTTGAATGCCATCCAGGGGGTAGAAAGGGAGGTGCACCGGAGCAATGCATACCTGGAGGGCATTCATTCGGGTCAGGCTGCCCATCAGCGATCGTTCAACGCTCTGGCCTCAGCACTGACGGCAGCCATTGTCCCTGTCTCCTGCCTCCCTCCTCCAACTTCCTCCACCCAGTCCCACTCCCCTGTTCCTCTACCTATCCCAGACACACCTACAGACCAGCCTGCACACACCTCAACACCCAAGGGCAGCTCATCCAGACATAAGCACCACAAATCACACAAGCATTCACACAAGCAACAGCCACATGCAGACATACCAACAGCCACTGCCTCCTCTGTGTCCCCCTCCTCCTCGTCTCCCTCCTCCCTCCCTGTGACGTCTCCACTCACACTTGCATGCACAACATCATCAGCCACTACGTCCATCACCAGCACACCCACCAGAACACTCCGCACACGTGCAGTCACCACCCCCGCTGCCATTTACACGTCCCCTGTGTCCTCTCCCAGTGTGTCTGTCACCCCCTCTTCCAAACCACACAAACACAGGCAGCCACCCACCCAACAGCCATCCACCTCACGACAGCCTCCGTCACAAGCACCTGCACCCAAAGACACCACACTTGACTCTCCTACAACCACATCCTCTTCCTTCACTCCCATACCCACTGCACCTACCCTTCCCACTGCTCCTAAAAAGTTTTTCCTGTCCAAAATTAACCTCTTTCCATCACCTGACCCACCCCCTCCATCTCGTAAAAAATCCAATCAGCACCTCAGCCACCACAACCCCTGGACCTACAAGGACCATAGTACAGGGATATTGGAGTCCACCACCTTCAAGAGCAGCTACATCGGCCAGCAGTAAAGGGACAGCCAGCCCACCCCCTGGGAAAAAAAACAAGAAAGGCAAGGGCCGGCGCGAGAGGCCAGAGACGGCAGCCTCCAAAGGCACTACCCTGGCACCGCCAGGAAGTGGGATGCCACCTGGCACATCTACAAAGGGAGGCAAGGGCCACAGAGAATCACGGAAGGATGGCAAGGGCAGCACGGCCGACAAGTCCGGCAGCAGGCGAGCTGCCCAGGAGGGCCCCACCAGCCCCATTCCGGGTGTGAAGGAGGACACCCACGGGCCCGGGACTCCAGCACAGGAGGGCCCCGCAAGCGAGAAGTCGGATGGCGAGTGAACTCCATATATTGGCCGGATATGGTGCCCTGGAGACACATTTCAAGAACCGCTGAACAGGGCCCTTCAAGACAAGCACTGCTGAACAGGGCCCTTCAAGACAAGCACCGCTGAACAGGGCCCTTCAAGACAAGCACCGCTGAACAGGGCCCTTAAAAACAAGCACCGCTGAACAGGGCCCTTCAAGACAAGCACCGCTGAACAGGGCCCTTCAAGACAAGCACCGCTGAACAGGGCCCTTCAAAACAAGCACCGCTGAACAGGGCCCTTCAAGACAAGCACCGCTGAACAGGGCCCTTCAAGACAAGCACCGCTGAACAGGGCACCGCCGTCTCAAGCACCGCTGAACAGGGCCCTTCAAGACAAGCACCGCTGAACAGGGCCCTTCAAGACAAGAACCGCTGAAAAAGGCCCTTCAAGACAAGCACCGCTGAACAGGGCACCGCCGTCTCAAGCACCGCTGAACAGGGCCCTTCAAGACAAGCACCGCTGAACAGGGCCCTTCAAGACAAGCACCGCTGAACAGGGCCCTTCAAGACAAGCACCGCTGAACAGGGCACCGTCGTCTCAAGAACCGCTGTCGTAGGTGCAGTACTCACCGTTGTCTTCTGCGCCGGAGTTCGTGCTCCTGGTAGAGGAGCAGGTAGACAATAGCTGGTAGGATCTGTAGTTCTGGTTCCATGCTGTCCAGATTCCTCGTGGAGTGTGTAGAGGTGAGCGTTTTCCCGTTCGTAGTCTGTTTCCGCCGTGTTTTTATCGGCGGGGCTCCCGCCCCGGAAAAGGTGGCGGATTGGTGAGTTGTGATAGGGTGGGCGGTACATTGTCTCCCGCCTGTCTGTTGGCGGTCACCGCTGCGCTGTTTGTTTGTCCCGCCGTGGCGGTCGGAGTGTTAAAGTGGCGGTCTGTGTTGGCGGTTTCCGCTAGGGTCAGAATTCCATTTTTTTGACCGCCTGCCTGTTGGCGGGTTGGCTGCCGCTTTAACACCGACCGCCAAGGTTGGAATGACCCCCATAGTCATCAAAGAAGCGGACAAAGGCGGTAATATTGTCATCATGAATCGCAAGGACTATGTCGGTGAAATAGACAACTTCAGGACCAAAAAGCTTATTGTAAACTCCTTAACAATCCTATTAGCACAGTCACCAGAGACATAGAGACCAAACTGTGCTTCTGGAGAGATAGAGGCCTATTAACATACTCTGAATATAAGTATCTTTTCAATCCAACGCCCATGTTCCCCTGCATTTACATTCTCCCTAAAGTCCATAAAACAGCACATTTTCCCCCTGGTAGACCTATAGTATCTGGGATCAATTCACCCCCGGAAAAACTTTCTGAATTCATTGACATTTATTTACAACCGTTTGTTTGTAATTTACTGTCATACATCAAAGACACCACACATTTACTCAGCCTCATTGCTGATTTTGAATGGACGGAGGGTCATCTTTTGGCTACACTGGATGTCACCTCTTTATATACATGCATACCCAAAAAAGAAGGCATGGCCGCTATCCAGTATTTTTTGGACAAAAGAGAAGCAACCTTTCTGACACATTCCAGTATGTTGATGGATCTGATCAACGTGGTCAGGGACAATAATGGCTTTCTACACGAGGGGACATGGTACAGACAAAAACAAGGAGTTGCGATGGGGGCGAAATTTTCACCGTCCTTCGCTAACCTGTATATGGGGTACTACGAACACAATCACTTGTGGACCAATTGTCCACCAGAACTCACGCAATACATCCTTTACTGGGGTCGGTACATGGATGATGTACTTCTTTTCTGGTCAGGGGATCATGACTCCTTTGAGCAGTTTACCAAGTACCTAAATGCCAACCACTATAACATACACTTCACTAGTTGTGCTAGCCCAGTGAGTGTAGATTTCTTAGACTTGACATTATATACGGATGGCAAGCACATCTGCTCAAAGCTTTTTAGAAAAACAACAGCATCAAACTCACTTTTACATGCCAGCAGTGCACATCCACTTTCCCAAATTCAAGCCATCCCTTATGGGGAAGCTGTTAGGATTAGACGAAATTGCCAGAAAGACTCGGAATTCATTAAGCAGCTTGAACTCCTAGAGAACCGCTTTCGCAACAGAGGATATCCGAGTAAACTGCTAAATAATACACGTGAAAGAATTCTGAAGATAGACAGAGTATTTCTGTTTCAGAAGAAAACAAGAAATAAGACTGATAAAAAGAGGGCCCCAGCATTCATAACCACATACACCTGTGCTAGTGCAGAAGTTTTCAAGATTCTAAACAATCACTGGCATATTCTATTATCTGACAAAATCCTCAAACAGGGTCTCAGAAAAAGGCCAGACATGATTCACCGCAGGGGCCGCACTCTGAGAGACAAACTATGTCATAGTTATCTACCAATAGTCATCAATGCTAGTTGGCTACCCGCACCACCTTCGGGTTTCTACAAATCTGGCCATTGTAATATTTGTAGCTATGCCCTGCATAAAACGAAAGACTTTTACTACAACACCAAAACCACATATACTATCAAGCAATTCATGAACTGTAACACCAAGTTCACTGTTTACGTCATCATTTGCATATGTAAAAAGACCTATGTCGGCAGTACAATTAGACCACTCAGAGAAAGACTGCAAGAACATATCCGGGCGATTAAAAATAACAACAGTGATTACCCCTTTGCAGTCCACTACAATCTGGCACACCCTTTTCATTAAAAACCAGACATAAAAACTCATGGCATTGCCACTTTGGGCAAGTGTCCGATGGGGGGTAACAAAACTCTCCTCCTGAGACAACTCGAGAGCAGATGGATTGTGAGACTACGCACAGTCGAAGAGGGGCTTAACTCCGACAAAGACCTACACGTATTCCTTTAGACTACTAACCGTGTGCTAACATACTGTATTTGCAACGTCTAAATGTGCATTGTGGTCCCATTTGTACCTTCGGAATTCATTTGCTGTTATCTGTTAATTTCTCACATGTTACATTACTACAGTGGATGTATTGCTTTTTTAAACTGTTTGTTTCCCCTGATTAGAAATGTACATATACGTGGTGCCTTAGCAATCTTTCGACTTTCTATGGAATTATCAACATGCTGTCTTTAATTCTGTTCGAATGTCCATATTCTGATAGATAATGTTTCCTTTTCCTCAACAATATTCCGGCAATGTGGATTTATTGCATGAAATAACACTAATCAGCATGGTGGTCTTTTTCATGTACCCTCTCCTCTCTATACTAACTTACCACTCTTTTGCATGTCACTACTCACACTTGCAAGTTTATATATGTTCTCTATTCTTCTCGCTCTCCTCGCAAATGCCTTCAACTTTAAATCTCCCTCAAAAGATGGTGGACTCCACTGCCGCAGGACCCTTAGTCCATTTTCTATGTTTACCATTACTTGACATTTCCGGTTGCTTTTTGGGATTTAAATCCCAGCATCGGGTCGGCGCTCACTTCAAATGAGACGCGATTCTCGAACTTGAAGGCCGGGAGACCGACGGCAGGTAACGGGGCTTTGCCCGGGTTTCCTTGTTACTCCGTTATTGATATTATTCAATCGGTTCGACGGTGACACTCGCTTTTAACAATAGCGGTCACTGTTGGGACTAATACCGCCCTTTCCCATGATTTTGACCTCAATTTTTGCCGAGCGCGTGCTGCCCATACATTTCTTCTGGCCTGGCAGACACGCTAGTAATTTGTAAGCTTCCTTTAGAGTTTTCACCATCGGGTCATGATATTTGTCAGCTGGTCGTTTGCTCAGCAGTTTTTACCAAGTTTTTACGAAAATCGTAACCACTTCCGGCTTCCTCACTTATAGAATTAAGGGCCTTATTTATACTTTTTGGTGCAAAACTGCACTAAGGCAGTTTTGCCCCAAAAGGTTTTGCACCGGCTTGCACCATTTTTTAGCACCAGCTGGGCACCATATTTATGGAATGGTGCAAGCCGGTGCAAAGGGTAGGCTAGCTTAAAAAAAAAATTACGTTAGGCAGTTTTGAGTCAAAATAAATGATTCTGACCAGATTAGCCTCATTTGTTGACGCTAAGGGGCATATTTATACTCTGTTTGCACTGAATTAGCGTAATTTTTGTTTTACTCTAATTCAGTGCAAAACTAACTCCATATTTATACTTTATGGCGTTAAAGTCATTTTTTGGAAGTGGAAACCTACCTTGCCTTAATGAGATGCAAGGTAGGCGTTTCCGTGCAAAAAAATGACTCTATGGCCTTAACACCATATTTATACTCCCATGTAAAAATGGTGCAAGGGAGGGAGGAGGGGTCAAAAAATGGGGCAAAGCTTGCTTTGCCCCATTTTTTAAGACCTGGGTCAGGGCAGGCGTTAGGAGACCTGTGGCCCTATTTCTATGGTGGAACACCATGGAATAAGCCCAGAGGTGCCCTTCCTAGGCCCTAGGGGCACCCCCACCCACACTAGAGGGACTGCGAGGATGGGGGACCCCATCCCAGGTAAGTACAGGTAAGTGCATTTTATTTTTGAAAGTGCCATAGGGGGCCCTGAAATGGGCCCCCATACATGGCACAGGGTGCAATGGCCATGCCCAGGGGACCCCTGTCATCTGTGCTGGCCACTGGGGAGGTGGGCATGACTCCTGCCTTTTCTAAGGCAGGAGTCATGTGGCATGGTAGGTTTAGCACCATAAAATGACGCTAATCTGGTTAGAGTCATTTTTTTTACTCTAACCTACCTAAAGCCATTTTTTGGTGCTAAACCCTCTTCTTCTATACTGCCAGCCCCACCCGACTAAAGTCATTTTTTTAAACTCTAGCCTACCCTTTGCACCGGCTTGCACCATTCCATAAATATGGTGCCCGGCTGGTGCACAGAAATGGTGCAAGCCGGTGCAAAACTGAGTTAGTGCAGTTTTGCAGCAAAAAGTATAAATAAGGGCCAATATTTTGTAAGTTTGCGCCACTTTTGCGTCATAAAATGACGTTAATGCGGTGCAAAAAAAGTTTAAATCAGGGCCTTGGTGCTAGATGGGTCTAGCACAAAAGTATAAATATGGAGTAAGTTTTACACCGAATTAGAGTAAAAAAAAAAAATGACACTAATTCGGTGCAAACAGAGTATAAATATGCCGCAGAGTATGCCCCTAAATATGGCGTTAAGGCCATAGAGTCATTTTTTGCACGGGAACGCCTACCTTGCATCTCATTAAGGCAAAGTAGGTCTCCACTTTCAAAAAATGAATTTAACTCCATAAATTTTGTGCTAGAGGGGTCTAGCACCAAAGTATAAATATGGAGTTAGTTTTGCACCGAATTAGAGTTAAAAAAAATGACACTAATTCGGTGCAAACAGAGTATAAATATGCCCCTAAATATTGAGACGGGGGTTTTCTATCTTTTCCGTTGTTGGCCTTATGCCTAGTTTCTTCCCTGCACAGTATTCCCCACCACCCCCAGTATCAATGTCAGTAACCAATTAGGCTACTGCCTCGCGTTTAACACGAGCAATTGCCAAGTCCTTTTGTTTCCTTCTTTTTCTCTTCTCTTTATTAATCAGTTATTTATTACACATGCTGCAATCTGATTCTCGTTTGATTTTTGACTGCCCATCGTAGCATTTATGGCTCGTAGTTCGAGTTTATTTGTTTACGCCTTTTTTTCTTTTATTTTTATAGACTTATCATGGTCTCTGGACTCCCGTGTGATTTATGTCATACTTTGCTTACTTGTTCCACATCCGTGATAACTGGAATCCCATATTAGACACAATACCTCCATATAACTGAAGGTATGCCCAACTCTGTCTCTCTCTTCTCCTCTCGTCTTTCTGCATGTCTTCACACGTATATGAGGCTCTTTCGTGCACACCACATAGGTGACTCTCTCCACTTCCGGTGCAACCAGCACAACATCGATGAGGTGGCTGTGTGATTCTGCATGGCTTCCCTTTTCGGGACATTTCAAGTGAATACACCTTATTGATATTCACCACCTCTGCCTGCGGAGAGTATAGGTCCATCTTCCAATTTTCTCACCACACACATGGGAAACGGAAGGGCGCTTCTCCTTCTGCTTGTATGGCAGCTGTTATTAATTTATCACTCGTTTCTGATACTTGGTCTCTCTTGTCCACTCATCATTAAATTGGTGTGTTTCACGGTTTACACCACAACTCAGTCTGTCAATAATCCATTGACATTTTTTATTATTCATACGTCCTATTTTGTATGTGTTTACAGCCTTGAAAAAGTCCAGTGGGACGAAACACGTGTCGGCTGTTTTCTTTCAACCACAAGAAATTGTATTGGCCTATTAATCACTTACCTAGTGTACTTCATTGGATCAGGTCACCTACTCTCTGGTTACAGTACCAAGGAATAAATGGCTTATACTTTGACCTCAAGATGTGCCGTGGTTTTCTTCAATTCATAGATGGACTGTGACCTACTTAGGAAACAACCCTCACACCCTGTGGCTGGGTGTCTTACCACTGGAGCACTCTTCATCTTTAACAATGACTTCTTCAACATAAACTTTAATTATCGATTGTAGCAGACATTTTGGAAGTGCGCACCATCCTGACACAAGCCACAATTGTTGCTTATTTCTGTAGTTGATACAATTGGCTGAGACATTCCTGATGCCATGGCCACTGTTTTTTGGGTAGAACCACTTACCAGGAAATGAAGCACTGACAGGACCTGCACTAGAGGGGGGAGACCTGTGGGCTGGCGGATAGCTGAAATCAGGTCTGGCACCAATTGGGCACACAGTTCTTAGATTGTGGCCTGATCAAGTCTATAGGTAGGGATAATATGCCTGTCCTCATAGTAGCCAGGTCCACCACGGGTCTGTACTAGGGGGATGTCTCCATCTCCTATTCATCCTCAGCGGTTGAACTCTAGGGAGGAAAACGGTGAGCAGAGGGTCATATTCACCCATTTGTGAAAATAAAAATGCTTTTCTTCCTTTACAGAAACTGCATGTGAATTCGAAAGTCAGTTGATGTGCCAATGTCTGCTGTGACGCAGTTAGGTGCCATGGCCTGTGCCCCCCTGAAATGGCAGCTGCCTGACCTCTAAGGAGAGACAAGTGGAAATGAGGTAATTCCGCTGGCGTTGTGCGCCGTTGCGGTCGGCGGTCGATGACCGCCGCGCAACTTTGCATTGGTTATCATTGGGTCCTATGGGTTCCAGGAGCCAATGGCGATGTATGCAGGCGGTGACAGTACGCACCGCCGCGAGTGTGACCACCATTTTCTATCTGTTCAATCACTTGCTACCTGACCTTCAACAGGAGAGGACCTATACTGCAAGTGCTGCTGTGACCTGTTTCTGGAAGCGACAATGCGTCGAATGTCTGGGGAACGGGCCCCCACCTTCACTTCGGAGGAGTTGGAGAGACTGGTGGATGGGGTCGTACCCAGTATACTTTACTCTATGGTCCTCTAGACAAACAGGTGAGTACACTGTGAACATGATGCGTGGGCAATTAATGTATGGATTGCTGTGTGTGTAAGCTTTGTGTAGAGGGGGGTTGAGGGGTCCTGGGCAGAGTGCTGCATGTCTAGTGGTCAATGTCTGTGCGTAAGGGGATGGGAGGGATATTGTGGGACATGAGTGTAACAGTCCGGACGGTATGACTAATCCCTTTTTTCTATGCATATTTTCCTTCAGGTCAGTGCCCATCAGTAAAAGGGTATTTGGCGCGCCATCGCCAAGGAGGTGCGGACCCTGGGGGTCTTTGACAGGCGGAGCACCCACTGCCGCAAACGGTGGGAGGACCTGCACCGCTGGGCAAGGAAGACGGCGGAGGCCCAGCTGGGTCTGGCCTCCCAACAAGGAAGGGGTGCCCGTCGTACCCTCACCCCCTGATGTTCCGCATCCTGACGGTGGCCTATCCGGAGTTGGAATTGCGCTTGAAGGCGTCACAGCAGCCACAAGGGGGTGAGTACAGATTCAGATTCATTACTTTGCATGCATTAAAGTTGTACCTGGGTGGGAGATGTGAGCTGTGGGTGCACCAAGGCCAAGGCGAAGTGGCAGGGTTAGGTCCCTTGTTGGTCAGGCTCTGAAACACTCCAACCCCAATAGCGTTAGTGGACATCTACTACTGGGCAGGGTCCTGTTGGTTTCAGGTGTGCAGCCAATGGCATTGGGCAATGTACCCCATGGGCTGGTGACTAGCATTGTAACTGGTAGTGCATGGCCTAGTGCATAGGGCTGATCCCTGTGTGTTGTGTACACCAACGGAAGTGTTGTTGCTGGCATTGACCAAGTGTATCCTCTGTCTCTCCCCCCCTTTTTGTTTTGTCACCCTGTCCTTGTGTGCATTAGAATCATCTGGCGGAGGAGCAGATGCACCGGTAACAGAGGGAGCTGCATCCCACATGGGCCTAGAGGCCGAATCCACCGACGGTGAGGGCACCAGTGGGATGGAGGGCGAGGGAAGCACCACGACGGGGACAGGAGGGGACACTACAGACAGCGACTCCTCCTCCGATGGAAGCTCCCTGGTGGTGGCGGACACCTCTGTGCCCACCCTAACAACAGGTACAGCCGTCACTCCCGTACCAGCACTGCCCTCCAAGCAGCCCCTCGGCATGTTTCCCGTGCCCGCTCACCCAGGAGGGTGGGCACATCCTTCATCTCAGGCCCTGCCCCAGTCAGCCCTGCTGCCCTGAGTGAGGAGGCTATAGACCTCCTGAGATCCCTCACTGTTGGGCAGTCAACCATACTGAATGCCATCCAGGGTGTCGAGAGGCATTTGCAACAAACAAATGCATACCTGAAAGGCATTCTCTCTAGCTCTAGCAGAGCATTTCAGGCACTGGCCTCTGCACTGATGGCAGCCATTGTCCCTGTCTCCAGCCTCCCTCCTCCAACTTCCTCTACCCAGTCCCAATCCCCTCAACCCCAACCTATCCCAAGCACACCTTCAGACCAGCATTCACCCAAATGAACACAGAGAAGTGGCTAAGGCAAACACAAGCACCACACATCATCCCACAGGCACTCACACAAACACCATCCAGAAGCAGACACACCAACATCCATTGCCTCCACTGTGTCCCCTCCTCCTCCTTGTCCACCTCCCTCCCAGTAGCGTATACACTCACACCTGCATGTACTACATCCTCATCCACTACCTCCATCACCAGCACGCCTATCACTACACGCCCCTCACTGGGAGTCACCACCCCCACATCCATGCACACGTCCCCTGTGTCCTCTCCCACTGTGTCTGTGACCCCTCCTCCCATATTAGACAAACACAAGCACACACACACCCAACAGCCATCCACCTCACAACAGCATCCAGCTCATGCACCTGCACCCAAACACAGCAGACTGACCCCTCCTACAACCACTCCCTCTTCCTCCACTCTGAAACCTTCACCCTCTTCCCGCCCCAGTATCCCTAAGAAGCTTTTCCTCGCCACCCTTGACCTCTTCCCTACCCCCCGTCCTTCACCTCGGGCTAGGGTGGCCAGAACCCAGCCCAGCACCTCAGCCACCAAGTCCACGTCCGCTGTGGTTTCTGCAGCTCTGAGAGGCTCTAAGGAGGCACCCGTAGCCCAGCCAGTGGGCCACCAACACCTGCCAAGGTCAAGAAGGTTCCGCCACCAGGAAAGGGCAGAAAGGGGGCAGCATCCAGCAAGGAAAAGGAGGCACAACCAGCCAACAAGGCCAAGGCAAAGACTCCAGCTGGCAGAACTAAGGAGGCACCACCATCTGCCAAGGGCAGGAAGGGGCACAGAACACAAGCCAGGGCACTTCAGCCGTCTGAGGCTGCAGGGGAAGGGCTGGAGCCTCCCCCCTCCACTTGGAGCAGCGCCACCTGCACCGCAGTCAGCACGCCACCTGCACCGCGGGCAGCAGCGCCGCAATCACCGCCCCAAGCAGAACCGTCACCAGCAGCAGCACCACCAGTGGGCAGTGGTCCGAGGCTGCAGGGGAAGGTCTGGAGCCTCCCCCCTCCACTGGCAGCACCAACACCTGCACTGGCACTGCAACCACTGTACAGCCGTCCCCGCCGGCGAATGGACTGTAGTCCTGCATCCATGGTGTGTCATGCATCCTGCCCACAGAAAATCATGTGGATTTGACAACCAGGTGAGTGACTGTGACCTTGCACACCTCATGTGCTGCATCACTTGGCACAAAGCCCCCTCCAAAGCCAGTGGAAGAAGGCATCCACTCATCCTATCCTTGGCAGGATGAAGCACATTGGGCACAAAGCCCCCTCCAGAACCAGTGAATAAGGCATCCACTGACCTTATTCTTGGCAGGATGAAGCACGCTAGGCACAAAGCCCCCTCCAGAACCAGTGGAAGAAGGCATCCACTTGAGAGACTCTGGCTTTGCACTCCCCAGGACCAGGCAGTGGGCAAACCACCCACTTGAGAGACTGTTGCCTTGCACTCCCCAGGACCATGCATTGGGCATGGAGCCCCCTCCAGGAGCAGTGGCATTGTACCATCTTCCGGCTGAGGTGCCTCACCCTTCCCCATCCCCATCCCCCTGAGGTGCCTGTGTGTTTTTGAACTGATGGCCCTGCAGTGTTCTCTCCATATTGAGGCAGGAGTCAAGTGTGGGCTTGCCCTATGTGTTTTGGCCCAATGGGCCATGGACATTTTGGGGGTCATTCCAACCCTGGCGGTCGGTGTTAAAGCGGCGGCCAACCCGCAAACAGGCAGGCGGTAAAAAAAATGGAATTCTGACCCTGGCGGGAACCGCCAACACAGGCTGCCACTTTAACACTCCGACCGCCACGGCGGGACAGACAAACAGCGCGGCGGTCACCGCCAACAGGCAGGCGGCAGACAATGTACCGCCCACAGTATCACAACTCACCAATCCGCCACCTTTTCCAGGGCGGGAACCCCGCCGATAAAAACACGGCGGAAACAGACTATGAACGGGAAAACGCTCACCTCTATACACTCCACGAGGATGGAGGACAGCATGGAACCCGAATTAAACATCCTACCAGCTCTTGTCTACCTGCTCATCTACCACGAGTACGAACTCCGGCGCAGAAGACAACGGTGAGTACTGCACCTACGACACAGGGGAGGGGGGAGGACGAAAGGTTACGGGCACACACATACGCCGCCCCCCCCCAACTATCAACATACCAATGCAGAGCAACAACTGAGTGACACCCCCCAAACCCCCCTGAAAAATGCAAAGACACAATAAAATTTTAACGTAAATTTATGTATAAATTAGGTTCATTGAAGTCATGGAAAATTATCGTCATGAAATATCAAAGCAAAAATCATGAACAGTGCGAAAGCTATGTACATAGTCAATAAGTCCTGCTCAGTGTGTCAAATATCCACAGTCCGTGGGCCAATGTCTACCAAACACATGGGCAAAGCCCACACAGGAGACCTGAGTCCGTTGGAGAGAACACTGCTGGGGCATCAGATGACAAAACTACAGGCACCTCAGGGGGAAGGGAAGGGGGGGCACCTCAGCCACAGGAGTCCACGACGCCAGAACCACGAAGGGGCCACCATGCCCACTGTGCCATCCTGGGAGTGCAAAGCCACAGTCCATCAGGTGGATTACAGACTCCACTGGTCATGGAGGAGGCAGGGTGCCCAGAGTGCAGCGTGAACACTAGCTCGACACAGAACCGGCACTGTCAATGGGCCAGCGGAGCGGTGCTTGACAGGAAGGGCCCAGCGGAGCGGTGCTTGAGACGGCGGGGCCCAGCGGAGCGGTGCTTGAGAGGAAGGGCCTAGCGGAGCGGTGCTTGACAGGAAGGGCCCAGCGGAGCTGTGCTTGACAGGCAGGGCCCAGCGGAGCGGTGCTTGAGACGGCGGGGCACAGCGGAGCGGTGCTTGAGAGGAAGGGCCCAGCGGAGCGGTGCTTGACAGGAAGGGCCCAGCGGAGCGGTGCTTGAGACGGTGGGGCCCAGCGGAGCGGTGCTTGAGAGGAAGGGCCCAGCGGAGCGGTGCTTGACAGGAAGGGCCCAGTGGAGCGGTGCTTGACAGGAAGGGCCCAGCGGAGCGGTGCTTGAGACGGCGGGGCACAGCGGAGCGGTGCTTGAGAGGAAGGGCCCAGCGGAGCGGTGCTTGACAGGAAGTGCCCAGCGGAGCGGTGCTTGAGACGGCGGGGCCCAGCGGAGCGGTGCTTGAGAGGAAGGGCCCAGCGGAGCGGTGCTTGACAGGAAGGGCCCAGTGGAGCGGTCCTTGACAGGAAGGGCCCAGCGGAGCGGTGCTTGACAGGAAGGGCCCAGCGGAGCGGTGCTTGAGAGGAAGGGCCCAGCGGAGCGGTGCTTGAGACGGCGGGGCCCAGCGGAGCGGTGCTTGAGAGGAAGGGCCCAGCGGAGCGGTGCTTGACAGGAAGGGCCCAGCGGAGCAGTGCTTGAGAGGAAGGGCCCAGCGGAGCGGTGCTTGACAGGAAGGGCCCAGCGGAGCGGTGCTTGACAGGAAGGGCCCAGCGGAGCGGTGCTTGAGACAGCGGGGCCCAGCGGAGCGGTGCTTGAGAGGAAGGGCCCAGCGGAGCGGTGCTTGAGAGGAAGGGCCCAGCGGAGCGGTGCTTGAGAGGAAGGGCCCAGCGGAGCGGTGCTTGAAACGGCGGGGCCCAGCAGAGCGGTGCTTGACAGGAAGGGCCCAGCGGAGCGGTGCTTGACAGTAAGGGCCCAGCGGAGCGGTGCTTGACAGGAAGGGCCCAGCCGAGCGGTGCTTGAGACGGCGGGGCCCAGCGGAGCGGTGCTTGAGACGGCAGGGCCCAGCGGAGCGGTGCTTGAGACGGCGGGGCCCTGTTCAGCGGTGCCTGTCTTCACGGCGGGGCCCTGTTCAGCGGTGCCTTTCTTCACGGCGGGGCCCTGTTCAGCGGTGCCTTTCTTCACGGCGGGGCCCTGTTCAGCGGTGCCTTTCTTCTCGGCGGGGCCCTGTTCAGCGGTGCCTGTCTTCACGGCGGGGCCCTGTTCAGCGGTGCCTTTCTTCACAGCGGGGCCCTGTTCAGCGGTGCCTTTCTTCTCGGCGGGGCCCTGTTCAGCGGTGCCTGTCTTCACGGCGGGGCCCTGTTCAGCGGTGCCTTTCTTCACGGCGGGGCCCTGTTCAGCGGTGCCTGTCTTCACGGCGGGGCCCTGTTCAGTGGTGCCTTTCTTGTCTATCAAGGGAGCCAGACCTGGCCAGGACTCCCTGCTTAGTCGCCCTCCGACCGTGCAGTTGCTGGACCCTCCTGTGACGGAGTCCTGGGCCCGTGGGTGTCCGCCGTCACACCCGGGATGGGGCTTGTGGGGCCCTCCTGGTCCGCGCCCCTGCTGGCTGACTTCTCCGCCCTGCTGCCCTTGCCCTCCTTCGATGAGGCTCTCTGGCCCTTGCCTGCCCTTGATGTTGTGGCAGGTGATGGGCCACGACTTTGCTCCTTGGGGGCAGCCGTGTCAGCCTTCTCACGGCGGGCCTTGGTTTTACAGGTTCTCTTTCCAGGGGGGGGGGGGGCTGGCTGTTCCCTTGCTGCTGGCCGATGTATCTGTGCTGGGAAAGGGTGGACTCCAAAACCCGTGCACAATGGTCAGACTTGATGCAGGGCTGGTGGTGACTGAGGTGCTTTTCGGACTCTTACCAGATGGAGGGGGTGGGTCAGGTGGTGCAAAGAGGTCAAGTTTGGAGAGGAAAAGTTTTTTAGGAGCAATGGGAATTGTAGGTGCAGTGGGTATGGGAGTGGAGGGAGAGGATGTGGTTGTAGGAGAGTCAGGTGTGCTGTCTATGGGTGCAGGTGCTTGTGAGGTAGGCTGACGTGTGGTGGTTGGCTGTTGTGTGGGTGGCTGCCTGCGTTTGTGTGTTTTGGAAGAGGGGGTGACAGACACAGTGGGAGAGGACACAGGGGACGTGTAAATGGCAGTGGGGGTGGTGACTGCACGTGTGCGGACTGTACTGGAGGGTGTGGTGGTGATGGAAGTACTGGCTGATGGTGGTGTGCATGCAGGTGTGAGTGGAGACGTCACAGGGAGGGGGGAGGGAGACGAGGAGGAGGGGGACTCAGAGGTGGTAGTGACTGTTGCCATGGCTGCATCTGGATGTTGCTTGGGTGAATGCTTGTGGGATCTGTGGTGCTTATGTCTGGATGAGCTGCCCTTGGGTGTTGAGGTGTGTGCAGGCTGGTCTGATGGTGTGGATGGGATAGGCTGAGGAACAGGAGACTGGGAGACAGTGGAGGCAGTTAGAAGAGGGAGGCTGGAAACAGGGACAATGGCTGCCGTCAGTGCTGAGGCCAGAGCATTGAACGATCGTTGATGGGCAGCCTGACCCGAATGAATGCCCTCCAGGTATGCATTGCTCCGATGCACCTCCCTCTCTACCCCCTGGATGGCATTCAAAAGGGTAGACTGCCCAACAATGATGGTCTGTATGAGGTCAATGACCTCCTCACTGAGGGCAGCAGGGGTAACTGGGGCAGGGCCTGAGGTGCCTGGGGCGAAGGAGATGCCTGCCTTCTTTTGGTGAGCGGGCACGGAGCGAAGGCTGAGGGGCTGCTGGGAGGGCGTAGCTGGTGCGCTGGGTGGCGGCTGTACCTGTTGAGGCAGGGGGCACGGATGTTGCCGCCACCGCTAGGGAGCTCCGTCAGTGTCGCTGGTGTCACCACAGTCCCCGTTGTGGAGCTCCCTTCGCCCTCCGTATCACTGGTGACCTCGGTGTCTGCAGCATGGCCCACCGGGGCCTTGTGAGTTGCAGCT